>NC_043978.1:47370316-47472619 GCF_902148855.1 Sphaeramia orbicularis | reverse complement strand
GCGTGCGTTTGCACAGTGCTGTGTGTGGATGGTAAAAGAATCAATTTAGAAAAAGAAAACAAAAACAGCATGTTACGCAAACACAATCTGAAAAGTAGTGGAGTAAGAAGTACAGATATCTGCTCTAAAATGTAGTGATGTAAAAGTAAAAAGTACCCCTCCATAAATTTACTTAAAAGAGTGATAGTTTGCTTTTTTTTAATGGAATTAGGCATTTTCAAACATTTCCCTGTGGTCTACATAAACTGTAAATGCTATACTTGGGTCTGAATTCTTCATTAATTCAACTCCACAGGTCCATCTTCAACCCTATTTCTGAGTAATGACACCAGAAAGGTTGTTTTGAGCGCTGGCCCTTTAAATCCAAATGACCCACCTCAGGCCCCGCCCCCTCCAGGTTGTTGACTGTGCTGCTCTGTCACATTCAGCCACATAATTAATTAGTTAATACAACCAATGACTGAACATTTTAGGTAATCAGCTAGAAGTTTGGACATATTTTCAGTATGGACTACAACCACTGCTGCTGATAAACAATTATGTCGTACTCGGAGAAATGTTCATCGGAAGTCTTGACCTTATATGTGCAAATGTCATTATGTAACTAGTTATAAAACGTAACAAATCAAGAAGGAATCAAAACAGGTTGTAGAAATCCATTGGATTTTTGCCAAATTTTAAATAAAGATAGCTTTGCAGCACCTGAGGGGTTCAAATTCAAACTTTATGAACTATTAGGGTCCAAATAGACAAATAACTGAACCAAAGAATAAAAGTGGGTTTAGATAAATATGACCTGGAACTGGAACACACTGAACAACAAGAAGTACTTGAATTTTGGCCTTGTACTTGTTTGGGGCTTTTATTTTCTAAACCAGTCCAGCTGGTTTTTGACACCTAGTTGGACTCCAAAAAGCAGATACATGGTCAAAAGTTGGTAAAAACACAGTAAAAAAAAAAAAAAAAAAAAAAAAAGAAAAGAAAAATCATGACAACACTGGAAACAATAGTAAAAGGAAAATAACATGAAAACAATGTAAAATAAAAATAAAAAAAAGAAGCTCAAACCATCTGTTTTTATAGCGAGTCGGTCTCACTCACTGCTGTGTTTTACCCCCCATTCCACAGGTGGTGGGGGGGTGCACTGAGCATGCTCAGATGTCTATGTAAAGACCAAAGTCTATTCTATTAGCACGATTGGAAATTTTTACCATTGAGCAAACGATTGAATTTTTATGAATTACAATAAATCACACAATCAGAACGCTCACCACAGACACGTCAGGGGTTAAAGGGTTAAAAAAGGAATAATGGTTAATAATTAAAGGATTTTTACGTAACATATTTTCCTGATGATTTTTTGGTAAATGTAACGACGTGTATTGTATGATGTAATAAGATACAAATACATTTTCTCAGATTAACCCTATAACACCAAACATATCATATTTGATACATGAGTTTTGAAGCCCTCTACATGATCAGTGTCATTTTTTTTCTTAAAAAACCTGATGTATACAATTAGATACATGCAATACAGAGATAATCCACCAGGGGGAGGAGTTCATTCACCAGAGGCCTTTCCAGTGCCACTACAAGACTGACATTAATGAGGAAGGAGGTAGAACTTTGACAATTTTGAAAAGGAATTACCAATTTCTTAGACATGTTTGTGTTATACTGTGTTTTTGTTTGTTCAAAAATAATAATATTTGAGCATTGAGACCTGATGTATCAAATATGATACAAAATTGAAACTCGTACATGGAAAATGATATTTGGAAAAAGACGGACCAATAAAGACTCCAGTTTCAAAGAACTGGAATTTGCTGTCAATTATTTAATGGTTCAGGCTTTACAGGGTTAAACATCTGTGTACCAGTGTTCAAGGACGGATAGAGCATCTGTAGTAAAGTCAGTGTGGGGAAAACCATGAAGTACCAGTACTGCACTGTGAGCATTAGTACTCAGCACTGAGTCTTTCTCAAAAAATAAAGAAACAAATCCTGCCTTGACATTTGATGAGTACTGCTGGTGACGTGAGACAGACGCTGGCTTTCTTTTATCAGTCCATCATAGAAACCAGTGCAGATCACATCACAGAAATCATCACATTACAGAATCCACGTGTGATTAAAGAAACAAACCCCAAACTGCAGCTGTACTGACTGACTTATGATCACAGAAAACATATTTTAAGGTTATGATCATGTGACTGCTTATGCTTACATGCACATCAGATCATATTAGCCAAACTTATTATGCTAAATGTCCAATATGTGCAAAGTTGCAAATTGATTGTATCTTCATCACTCATTGTTTAATAGCTGTATGTGTAGTTTTTTTTTTTTGTTAATTATTAATTTCATAAATAAAGATCATTATGTACCCAGATATGGGCAGAGAACTCTTCAGAGATGATACTGTCACTACCTATTATGCATGTTTGCCTTTGGAATATATTTTGTTCAAGGTGGTTTTGTAATACATTATAGTTATTTCATCATTTAACTTTGATGGCGCCATCCCCACTTCTGTTTTCTTTTTCAGTTTGGATTATTGACAGTTGTCCTTCAGTAGGTCAGGTTATACAGAGCTGTGACTGCTTCTGTTTAGTGGTGAGGATGTAAGCAACACCAGTCAGTGCTTTATTTAGTCGGTTGTTTTGTTTTTTGTTTTTGTTTTTTTTTATATATATATTTTTGGACTGATAATAAAATGAACAAAAATGAATAAAATATTTATAAAATCCTAAATAACATGAAGAAATAATAATTTAAAAAGCAATAAATTAACCAAACTTAAGTAAATTAACAAAAAAAAAAGCAATAAAATGAACAAAAACAGCCAAAGTGATCAATAAAATGAACAATAAATCAACAAAATAATAAGTAACAGGAACAAAATAAGACACAAACTTAACAAAATTGAAGAAAAACTCATAAACCCATGAAGTTGGATCAATGACAGTGGATGGACGCACTGGATTTATATATTAAATTAAAAAAACAAAAATGAACAAAATATTTACAAAATCCTAAATAACATGAAAAAATAGCAATAAAAAAAATCCATAAATTAACCAAACTTAAGTAAATAAACAAAACAAAAGCAATAAATAAACAAAAACAGCCAAAGTGATCAATAAAATGAGCAAAAATGAACAATAAATCAGAAAAATAAGTAACATGTACAAAATAAGACACAAACTGAACAAAACTGAAGAAAAAGTCATAAACCCATGGAGCTGGATCAATGACAGTGGAGAGACACACTGGGTTTATATATAATAAATTAAAAAAAAAAAAAAAAAAAGAACAAAAATGAACCAAATACAACATCCTAAATAACATGAAAAATAGCAATAAAAAAATCCGTAAATTAACCAAAATTAAGTAAATTTTAAAAAAGCAATAAAATGTACAAAACAACCAAAGTGATCAATAAAATGAACAAAATGAACAATAAATCAACAAAATAATAAGTACACAAACAAAATTAGACATGAACTGAATAAAAGTGAACACTGGGTTCATGTGTATTAAATTTAAAAATTACATCAATGAATCAAATATTTACAAAATTCCAAATAAGATGAAAAAGAGCAAAAAAAACAATAAATTAACCAAAATTAAGTAAAAAAAAAAAAAAAAAAAAAAAAGCAACAAAACGATCAATAAAAGGAACAAAATGAATCAAATATTTACAAATCCTAAATGACATGAAAAAATAGCAATAAAAAAGCAATGAATTAACCCAAATTAAGTAAATAAAGAAAAAATAAGCAATAAAATGAACAAAAACAGCCAACGTGATCAATAAAATGAACAAAATAAGATACAAACGGAACAAAATTGAAGAAAAAGTCATAAACCCATGGAGTTGGATCAGTGACAGTGGATGGACATATTTGTTTATATATTCAGTTATTAATGTTTTGTTGTAACAGTCACTTTTTCCTCAGTTTTCTCTGTTTTTCATTTAATAACCCTCAACTTCAAACATCTATCAGTTAACTAAATATAGGAAAATACCCGAAAACAGAGGCTAATATTACAAGATATCATGATAAATCACTCCAGAAAGGTTAAATATAGTGAACAATAATTTGGGAGCTTCCACAAAAGCAACACTGGGTTTTATGGGTTAATTCAGAAATCATAAAATCATAATTGTGATTTTTAATATGTATACTGATAATGTACTACTCTGATTTTTATATTTAAAGATCACATTTGTTGCATTTTGATGGGATTTCATGTACAGCAAATAATACTTACATATTTTCTAAAGAAAGAAGGGGAAGAAATCAATATGTATTTGTATCTCCTGGCTATATGTAGACTTTCTTTTTTTTTGCTGGTTTTTCTATCAACACTGTAATTTATGAAGAAACAGAGACTCTGACTGTAGGCTATATACAGTCACTTCTCATAATGAGACATGTTCATCAAACATGTGGTGGCTTTTTGCTCTCATCGGCAGAAATCCATTCATCATTCCAGATTCACCAGGGGAGGTCATGTCAGGAAGGCCCAATTCACCTATTGATTTATGCAATGCATGCTTAATGAATGATCTAACCTTGGCAACATATTGAAACAGGCTCAATCAGCTCCACAGCGGAGAGGGTGAATAATGCATTAACAGATGATCAAAACAAACAGCGCTAAAAAGCCATTGTGAATAAATTACAGCGTGGCGATCGCTGAGAGGCCGGGACCTTTGTTTCATTAGCACTTTGCAGATGGCAAAATTTGCTACGCATCTTAAAGGACCAATGGGAGCGCAGCAGGGAATCAACCATATCCAGAACACATCCACGTGCATTTATAGTTTAAATCAAAGATGTTTTACTCAGATGTTTGGGAATGTTTGGAGAGGCACACTGCAAAAATCAAAATCTTACCAAGCGTATTTTTTTTTTCATCTCTAGTCAAAATATCTCATCTCACTTAAAATAAGACAAAATCACCTAAAGAGTAACTTTTCAGTGAGATATAAGAACTTATTTTTAGACAATAGATCTTCAAAATCTTATTTCAAGAAATCTTACCAAGATAATTTTCACTTGTTCCACTGGCAGATTTTTTTTTTTTTTTGCTTAATTCAAGATTTATTTTTTTTTAATGTATTTTTTTTGCTTAATTCAAGAAAAAAAAAAAAAAAAAAAGTGACATCAATAAAATCATCTCCATGCCTGAGACCAGAAAATGTTATAAGTTACAGTTAGATCATAAAAAATGCAGGGTACCAATTATGATCACTTACTTCGCAAAGAAATGCATACTTTTATTTTGGAAGAATGACTCCCCTCCATCTTTTAAGATCTTCCATGATCAATTGTCTTCTTTTTTACCTTTAGAGAAACTGACTTTGGACAAATACAATCGGGGCCATCTCTTTAATGAATTTTGGTTGCCTTTAGTTTCTGGTATGGAGAAAGTTTGAGTTTGTAGATCATGAATACTGCCCTATTATTGCTATTTATGTTACAACATGTATAATTATGTTCATGCTTATGTTGTTACCCTTATTAATATTATTGTGAGGATGATGATGATGACGATGATTTTTATATTATTATATATTATTATTATTATATTATTATTATTATATTTTTACTTTAGACATGTATATTTTGGCCTGTTACTTTTGTGTGTGTTTAGTTGATTTATTTCTTTAGGGATGGGAGGTGGGAAGAATGCACAAGGAGAACTGTAAAAAGTGAGACCCAGTATGACTATATTTGTACTGTATCTGGAGGATTCTCTTGTGTGAAATAAAAAGATATTTAAAAAAAAAAAAAAGAAAATGTTTGGGTTTTTTTTACCTTTCTTGCCTGTTGTCACAAATATGCAACATACCCAGAACTCTATCTATTTTATGTGCTACAGTAAAATTAGCAATTTCCACTTCATATTGTAACAGTTCACTTACGTCTCTAAAGCGCCTCTGCTACAACGCAGTTAAGGACGCAGGTGGATTTAATCATCAGCAGGGGAAAAAATAAGGAAAAGACAAAAAATGCATTCGGCTCTGTTCTGGCCTTTTAATTTGCAACAAGTGAATCCCCGACCCACGCAACTCACGCACACACACACACCATCGTGCACATCCACAATAAACCCAATCCCACGAACACAACACTTCTGTCAAAAATCAATCCCTATATGTTCTGAACACAAATAGACAAACCCCCTTCCCACAACACCTCCCCTCTGAGTTTCCGAAAGTCCACGTACGCCAACTGTCTTACACAAAGCCGTAGTGGGTAGCCGCCGGCTCTACTTACGGCCCCACACATCCCCGCCGCAGTTTTGGTCCATGGTGGCTTCAAGTGTTCCTCGGAAAATGGTAATCCTTATGGATCGGAGGAAAAAAGTTTAATCCCAGGGAAAAAAAGGTTAAATCCACCGCTTTGAGTCCCGTCGGATCACCTGTCCTGGCCCACTTCCACCACGGCGTGACGTCTCACTCCACCAAGCCACACCGGCGCGCGTCATTTCCACGCCTTTTATACAATGACATACGGCCTTTGTAATGTACAGGGGTTGGACAAAATAATGGACACACCTTCACCTCAAGATGATAATGCCCCAATCCATACAGCTAGAATTGTTAAAGAATGGCATGAGGAACATTCTAATGAAGTTGAGCATCTCGTATGGCCGGCACAGTCCCCAGACCTCAACATTATTGAGCATTTATGGTCAGTTTTAGAGATTCAAGTAAGACGTCCATTTCCACCGCCATCGTCTCTAAAAGAGTTGGAGGGTATTCTAACTGAAGAATGGCTTAAAATTCCTTTGGAAACAATTCACAAGTTGTATGAATCAATACCTCGGAGAATTGAGGCTGTAATTGCCGCAAAAGGCGGACCTACACCATATTAAATTAGATTTTGTTGATTTTTTAAGGTGTTTCCCTTATTTTGTCCAACCCCTCTATCTATCTATCTATCTATCTATCTATCTATCTATCTATCTATCTATCTATCTATCTATCTATCTATCTATCTATCTATCTATCTATCTATCTATCTATCTATCTATCATTTACTGTGAATTATCATTTATTCATTCACACATTTACTAAATATACTTTTCTACTAAAACAACAGGTACAATCTCAACCAAAAAAGGAGACACAGAAGTTTAAAAGTACATAAAGTCAAGGTCTGAGGGAAAAAATAGGTCATTTTTATTTGGATAAAGAGCAAGCATCCTCTTCTCTCTCTCTCTCTCTCTCTCTCTCTCTCTCTCAGGCTTCAGTATTAGCCTCCCCCCCCCCCCCCATCACCATAAAAATTTAATTTTTTGTCCTTGTGCCAGTATCAAGATTTCCTGAAATTTTCATCCAAATTCATCCTTAACTTTTTGAGTTATCTTGCACACAGACTGACAGACAAACCAACGCCAACAAAACATAACCCTCCTTGCGGAGGTAATAAATAACTGGCCTGGATCCTGATCAGTCTGACAGAATCCACACCTCCACTGAGCACTGGTCCATCCAGTGGCTCTGAGCCCATTTCTGGACACAGTTCATTATAAATCTCCTTTGGGTTCGTGAAGTGTTGTCAGTCCATATTGCGAGAATTGTTAAGAATGGCATATGAGGAACATTCTAATGAAGTTGAGCATCTCGTATGGCCGGCACAGTCCCCAGACCTCAACATTATTGAGCATTTATGGTCAGTTTTAGAGATTCAAGTAAGACGTCGATTTCCACCGTCCATCGTCTCTAAAAGAGTTGGAGGGTATTCTAACTGAAGAATGGCTTAAAATTCCTTTGGAAACAATTCACAAGTTGTATGAATCAATACCTCGGAGAATTGAGGCTGTAATTGCTGCAAAAGGCGGACCTACACCATATTAAATATATTTTGTTGATTTTTTAAGGTGTTTCCATTATTTTGTCCAACCCCTGTATATTGCACTAAATACAAAAATAAGAAATCATCCGTGTGCCCAGGTTGCCGACAACAGAGGAATGACACAAAGTTATTTTTGCCCCTGCTGGAGGCCTTACATATTTCAAATATGAAAAGGGATAACGGCCTGTCGGTCTTTACAATATAGCATCTACTACAAAGCTAAAACAAATAGCTATTTTTTAATAAACTTGTATATAAATCAGGCATGTCATGGCATTTATTTTGTGATTCCATTATGTAACATAACGTACACACACTTGAAAACCCCCGGCGTGACTTATCAGGTGCACTACTGCCCCCAGTGGCCTGACTTACCAGTGCATGGCAAAGTTTTGGATAGACGGACGAACGACCAACTGATGGTAATACCCTATGCAAGGGCCAGTGTGTCTGAGGGTAAAAGGCAGAGACCAATGAGTACCAATCAGGTTTTATTCTAGTGTCCCCCTTGACTGAGGTGCCAAGTGAGCTAAAGCAACACCAAACATGATACGATCGCAGATTGGTCGATCTTGAATCATTACTGCATCAATAAGCATATGTACCATCATGTTGTGATGCAGGCCATGGAGCCAAGGGTTCATGAAATTTATAAAACATCAGAGCAAATTTCAAGTAAGCTCTATCTCAATGAACTGACACAAATGTGAACGTAAACAACTGTATCTCAAGTGAAAAAAAGTTTAAAACTATAATTCTGCCCTGGCTTGTGTGTGTGTGTAGGTAGCGACTAGCTTGTCAGATAGATAACAGGTTTCCCAAGAAAAGCCGAACATCAAACTTTTCCTCCAAGCTTTATTTAAGACTCACTGTAAATCTGCAAAACATACAGAATACACCTCAGTTATATTCACCCCCCTAGTACATTTACATGGCATCATACATTAAATGAATAGAAATTAAATCACTAGCTCGAGGCTAACTTGAATGGGAAATTCCATAGACATGCTAACAATTAGCATTTACAAAATAACTTAAGATTTTAAACGTCCCTTTATCCAACAACAAAGGTTTACATCAGAGATTCTTTTGGTCGTAACAACTTGAACATAAAAAGACTCACAGGCAAATGAAAAAAGTGTCTGTTTAGTTCTGTCTTAGGTCTGAACTGACTACGGAACACCGAAAATACAAAATATACGTTACTGCATCTAATTCTGACCACTAGAGGTCTCCCTTTGCTTGCTTTTAACAAGAGAACATTACAATAGTGTTTATTATGAAATTTCAACTTTTTCATGATAAAAACTTCAATAAAAAGCCAGTTGTTCATTTATTGGTGGACTTCTGTGGCTGTTCTCCATCTAATGTAGCATTTCTCCATACTGTAATAATTCAGTGACTGTTGTTGTCCTCATAATAATAATAATAATAATAATAAAATAATAATAATGATAATAGAAACTGGGGAAGTATGGGATAAGAGCCGTGGCCTTATCCTGGCTGAAAAGTACATGGAAAATAGACAGCAATATGTTCAAATTAACAATACTATGTCACAATACAGGAAGGTCACCTGTGGCATACCCCAAGGATCGGTGATTGGTCCAAAACTTTTTCTGCTCTATATTAATGATATTGTAATGTCACTGAATCATTAAAATTTATTATTTTTGCGGATGATACAAATACGTACTGTTCTGAGAATAATCTAAAGGAACTTTTTGTCCACGGTTGAAAGGGATTTAGAAATTCTTAAAACTTGGTTTGATGTCAATAGATTGTCACTTAACATTAAAAAAAAACTAACTTATGGTTTTTGGGAATCGAAAGAAATTGATGGGGATATTACATTAAAAATATGTGATGCTGAAATTGAAAGAGTGTTTGATATAAAATTTTTAGGGGCTGTTATTGATCACAAATTAACATGGAAACCACATATTAGATATATAAAAGGAAAGATTGCAAGGTCAGTGGCAATCTTGTATAAGTCCAGAAATCTACTCAACCACAAGGCACTACATATAATTCATAGTTCACTTATACTCCCTTATATGTCATATTGTGTGGGAGTGTGGGGCTCGACATATAAAACACTGTAAATACTATAGTCCTCCTACAAAAACGAGCCATACGTGTTATTAATAAGGCCGGGTTACTATGAACATACTAATGAATTGTTTATGAAATCCCATATTATGAAATTTAAGGATTTGGTTACTATAAAATAATGCAAATAATGTATAAAGCCAAATTAAGCTTACTCCCTGTCTGCGTACAAAGGTTCTTCTCAACACATGAGTCTAAATATGATTTGCGAGATGTTTGTAAATTTGTTGTACAAAAAGCTAAAAAAGAGACAAAAAGAAGATGTATATCTGTTGTTGGAGTTAAATATGGAATGAGGCCAGCGTGGATTAAGAATGTGTAGCCCATTTTTGATATTTAAAAAAATGGTACGTAAGGTCATTTTGAAGGATACATTGTTAAGCTCTAACAAGTAATAGGTATATATTTATTTTGAGTCTACGTTAAATTACAATTAATTTGGTGGTTAGTTGTCTATTTCTCTGGTATATTTTCACCTTTTTAGGTTTCGCTTGTTATTGGCTTGGATACATTGTTTTTTTGTTTTTTGTCTTTTTCTTTTTCCTGTATGGATGCTGGGTAGCTGAATTTGTTCTGTAGGACAGGCATTAATATAAGCATTTTACTTCTGCCTGTGCCTTTTCAGTCATTAACCTGTTGGTAATATTTGTAATGTTTGAAGTGTTGTTGTTGACACTGGTTATTGTGTGATGACCTGAATAAAGAATTTCATCATCATCATCAATAATAATAATAATAATAATAATTGATTGGATTTATTTAGCACTTTTCTATGAACGCATACTCAAAGCGCACAGTGGATCTATTATTCATTCACTCTCACATTCTCCCTCTGGTGGTGGTAAACTACATCTGTATCCACAGCTGCCCTTGGGCTCGACTGATGGAAGCATGGCTGCCAATTCACGCCTACGACCCCTCTGACCACCAACCGAACATTCATACACATATATACACCAGTGTGAGTAGCAGCACTGGAGGCAAGGAGGGTGAAGTGTATTGCCCAAGGACACAACAGCACATGACTGGGACAGAGCGGGATTTGAACCGCCACGACCCACTCTACCATCTAAGTCATGGCCACCCCAACAACTAATACAGGTTGACATATAAACACATACAGTTATTCAATAAATCCATTTTCATTGCATCTATTCATATTTACCTCTTATTGATTTAAGCTCAAAAACATTCTGACTTTTCAGTTTCCACTCGAGCTGGAAACACAGCTGGAAACTGTTAAGTTACGTTGAAACTAGCAGCATCTTCCTGAAGCAAAGATCCTGTTAATGTATTCTACAGCTATTCTATTTTATCCTACTGGGACGAACACTGTGATTAGGGAGCGGTGGATTCTCAGGGGAGCGCTGATTCTGTCGTTCACTGTCATTTCAAAAAGTGGAATACAAAATGGGAAGACTGTGTCATTACCTTCTATAATAAAACAGCTTCCCATGTGTTAATATTATAATGCAAATGCAAATTAAATCAAATGCATTTAGTGAATGTGTCACTAAAGCGATCGAAGTTATAATTGTAGTTTTTAAATGGTTTTCTTCTATGGAAAGTGGATGGTGGTTTGTGGTCTATGGGGATGCAAAATATCGATTAATCATTAGTTGGTTGACCTTATCGATCGATTAATGATTAATTGATAAGTGGCGATTTTCCTGAGGACCTGAAATTCTCTTTTGATAGGGTCTATAAGAATAAAAGCTAAATATTGTTCATATACTTCATAAAAAAAGCATGTCATATTCCTTAATGATTGATTTATCTAACCTGTGACGCACCGCCCTCAGCGGTGCTAGTGTTTATATTAGTTGGTTTGGACCTGGATTTACCAAAATAAAATCGAATTAGAGCAGAAAAATAAATCAATATATAATATTTAATGGTTTGATTTATAGGTGTGCATTTTACGCGTACTTGGTGACAGATGCTAGTATTTTTTAACATTTGACCTAGCGCCAAAAATAATAATGCAAATTAACCAATGTTGGAGTTAATCATTGACATATGCCAGGCCAGAAAAATCAAACATGTGATCCACTTTTTATGTAGTATATTGAAAAAAAATATTTTTTTGTTTTTTCCATCCAAAAAAATGGTTGTTTACATTACAAACACGGCATTTAAAGGGTTAAAAAATGTGACAATTATTGAGTATTAGGTATTTTTATTTACTGCTCAAGTTGATGAAATAGAAAAAAGTGTAAAAGAATTAAAAACAAACTGTATGAAATTTTTTATGACATTATTCCACAAGTGTTCCAAAAAGGCATACTTGGTGCTTAGTAAGGGCCATGCTGGACGGGATACCGGAGGGTTAACCGTCAATTAACAATTTAATCTAGCAAACTTTTATCGACAAAAAATTGATAGTCGATTAATTTTTTATATCTCTAGTGTGTTTGCACTGCGTTGTTGTGTTGTATGTCTGTCCAGGCTTTGTGTTGAGGCCCTGTGGTTCATGGACAGCTGCTGTGTTGGCTCCACCAGGCATGTTCTTCCAGCCTCAGTCGTTGTCCTGCTGCTTAAACCCTCACTTTCACTCAGACATGTGCAAACTCCTGCACTCTGTTTCTCAAAAAGTATCCAACTCATGTACGGACTTAAATGGCCAAACATCCCAGTTAGTGCGGAACAGTTTCCTTTTCCTTTTTACTTTGTTAATTTGCCCTTCATCCTGCCAAATGTCTATGTGCCATGTTTTACAAATGTTACTAATTATTTCCTCCAACAGTAAATGATCAAACTCTGCCCAGGGCCTTCATTAACCTCTACAACAGGATGAACCAGGCCTTTGTTTGACTTACATTTAAGATAAAGAAGATATTGTTATTCCTATTTGCATTGCTTTGTTTGTATATTTTAGCATATTTTTGAAAAATTAAATAGTTATAGAACAAAGCAAGTCTTTATAAATTATACTGTCATCGCTAATATAAAGTACCCCCTCTTTTAATTTGATGGTTTTACATATCATAAAAAAAAGTCTTGTTAAACAACTCACGGTATATTCTATCGTGTCTGTTTATTTAAAGCAGCGCATGAAAAACTAACATCCTTACTTCTTCCATAGAAATAAAGAGGGTAAGTAGCAGCCCAGTGCTTCTAAAGAAATATATTTGATTTATTGAGTTACTTGATTTAATCATGTACAAGGCACTCAGAAATACTCTGAAATTAAAATTTTCAACCTTAGTGTGTTATTGGAGGACATAAAAAGACTTTACTACTTTTATTACAAATTAAAAAAAAAAAAAAAAAAATTATGGTCACGTAGAAAATCAAGATCAATGAAGTTACCATATTTGGTAAAAATAAAAATACAAGAAGTAAATATAAAAAAAATTACAAGAAATACACATAAAGTGAGAGGAATGTGTATTTTAGAACATTACAGTAGAACAACATTTTTAGAACATTAGACCAACATAAGTGCTGATCCAGACACCTGTCAACATACACATTTTTCATCGTTATGTTGAAAGTCAAGGTCATTGAAGTTATCATATTTGGTTCCTTATCTTGAAAGTGGCAAAAAAAAAAAAAAAAATCTAAGAAGTACAGTCTACTCTCGTTAAACCGCCCGCCGTTATACCGCCATTTTCGCTCACCGCTGACCAAAACCATTGCACAAAAATCCCCAATGCATTATTCCATTAGCTACCGCCATTTCCGCCTATCGCCATCCGCCAGCCCAGTTCCATGCACAAACAACACTTATACCATTGATTTCCCGACCGTTATACCGCCAGCGTGATTGCCATCGAGTACACATAAATTTTAACAATGCACTGAAACAAACGCGCCAGACGCTGATCGCGACGAGCTACGAGTAGGTCTATGGAACGGCCACCGTTCATTTATCGCAGAACACTCAGTAGGTCAGGATGTCGGGAAGAGGACGTGGGATTAAGCCAAAGCCTCAAGATGATGGGGTGTCATTTCCCGACACGGTATAATAATGCTTAAAAGGTTTCCCCAATTTAAATGATCCCTTACAACATAACAGAATCAAGATTTATTTAGAAACGCAATTAGAACGGGTTAACGGAGGCAGCATAGACATCATATAGTAAAGACATGCACATTATGGACGCAACCCGTTGTAACGCCATTTTCGCTATACCGCCAATTTGGCCGTGAACGGAAGTTGGCGGTATAACGAGAGTAGACTGTATATAGAAAAAATATCAGAAAAACACATTTAAGGTGAAAAGAACATCGCTTTTAGAACATTAGACCAACATAAACGCTGATCCAGACCCCTGTCCACATCCACATTCTCCCTTTGAACATCATTCCTTACATTAGTACCATTACTTCATGGTTCCTAACAAAGCAGGTCCACTCATTGTTCATGCAGAGGTGGACCTTACAGACCCTGGAGACCACATTAGACCTGAGATTGTTGACTCACTGTCCTCACTGAAACTGTTGCTGTCACTGTCTTGGAATGTGTGCAGAAATAACCAAAAATGGTCATTTGTTCGATAAAGGGGTACATGTGACCACCTATACTGTTGCAGTTTGCTGGTCAGGGTCATTCAAGTATGTGTTAACACAATCCCAATGAGGAAAGACATTAGCAATTAGCAATTTCATCATCCAATAGTGGGAAATATTATTCACAAATGTAAAGTTTCCAGTCCACCTAGGAGTGTCATGAATGAACATCCCAGCAAATTCAGCCAAAGATAAGACCATGCAATGCTCAGAGATTCCAAAGAGTCCCAAAGCAACATCTTAGGCCAGTGCTTCTCAACCTTTTTTTGGCTCATGACCTCATTTTAACATCACAAATTCTGGCGACCCCAGACATACAAACAGACTTTTTTTTTTTTTTTTTTTTGCTAAAACTAATTTGTTTTTGATCATGTAATAGTTTGCTATACTAAGTTGCAAATAAATGTTAATTTTAGATGACATTTAGTCTATATAATGTATATTATTATTATGGACGGAGGCAGAAAATCCAGGTGTAGATTACTGCACAAAGAGAGAATTTGATTTTCCTTGGTCAGGATATGTACAGTCAGTCCAGCTTGGATTTACAAGGCTGACAATTAATACTGAACAAACAAGAACTCAAACTATGAATTATGAAAGAGCTGCAGCATCTGAAACTGACCACAATGAACATTTGACAGATAAACAGAACCACAGTGCTGCAGTTTCAGACTCACAGTTTGTCATGCCTTTTATGTATTGGGATTGTCTCTGTCAACTCACCATATATTTTATTTGTAAGTTTTTATTTTTACCAATTACTAGAAATTTCAGGCGATCCTATTTGAATTCCAGGCAACCCTAAGTGGGGTCCCGACCCCAAGGTTGAAAAACACTGTCTTAGACTTCACAGGTATTAGTTTTCATGTTGAAGTTCATGACAAAAAAGATGTATGGCTTGATCAGTCTTGTTTGGAATTCTTGCCAGGAGAAAGCTGTGAAGAACATGGCAGCACAGTTTAGGTTTGCAAAATCGAATTTGACCGAACCATAAGACTTCTTTATTCTTTGGACAGACAAGGCCAAAGTAGAGATGTTTGGCTGTAATGCACAAAACTGCAATCAGCAAAACCCCAACGCAGTAGGCTACATCAGGACAAACACCATCTGTCAACTGTGGTGATAGAGGGGTGATGATCTGAGACTTGTTTTCCAACCTCAGCCATGAACTCCTCTGTGGTCCAGAGAATTCCAGAGTCATGTGACATTATCTATCCCACACTGAAACATTCCCTGAAATTATCTAGCAATCATTCAATCATTCATTCATTTTCTGAACCCGCTTTATCCTCACTAGGGTCACGGGGGGTCGCTTGGAGCCTATCCCAGCTACATAGGGGCGAAGGTGGGGTACACCCTGGACAAGTCGCCAGTTCATCGCAGGTCTGAACATATAGAGACAATCAATCACTCTCACACCTATGGGCAATTTAGATTAACCAATTAACCTATTAGTGCATGTCTTGGATGGTGGGAGGAAGCCGGAGTACCCGGAGAGAACCCACGCAGACACAGGGAGAACATGCAAACCCACACAGAAAGGTCCCACCCACTGTCGACTGGGTGTTGGAATCCAACCCAGGACCTTCTTGCTGTGAGGCACGAGTGCTAACCACGTGCACCACCGTGTCGCCCATCTAGCAATCAATCAATCAATTTTATTATATAGCGCCAAATCATAACAATAGTTATCGCATGGCACTTGACATATAGAGCTGATCGAAACCAGACTCTCAAAGCCAATTTACAGAAACCCAACAGAATCCTCCAGGAGCAAAACACTTGGCCCAAATCTCAATTCACCCCTTACCCCTCCCCCTTTGCCCTTGCACTTGGAATGAGACAACCCCTTCATGACCTGTTACATCATCAGCAGTCATCGATGCTGCTATAAACAGATGCGACAACTTTGTTTCCAAAAGTATTCACCATTCCGTCAGTAGCTGTAACCGTCTCTGTTGCATGGACTCTGGTCATCTTTTAGTGGCTATCAACTATAGACCGTAGAAATGCAATCTATAACACATTGAAACGACATTAAACTGTTGATCAAATGATTAAGTTTTTAAGGAAAAAAATACGTACTTTGTGTGTTTCTTTCATCACACTTCTGCACTTTTTTGCCCCGTTTCCACTACGTGGTATCGGCTTGACTCGACTCAGCTCGGCCTTTTTTGCGTTTCCATTATGAAAAAGGACCTGGAATCTGATACCCGGTGCTACTTTTTTGGCATCACCTCTGCCAAGGTTCTAGGATTTGGGGACCAGATAGTAAAACGTGATGTGTACACTCTGCAGACCACTGATTGGTCAGACAGTTTTCCTCTGTGTCCCGCCGATTTACAAAAAAACAGCTGCGGAGGTTGACAGTAAATATAGCGGTTCATTAATCTACATGATAACAGCCCAAAACTACACCATGGTCGGTCGAGGAGATTCAGTCTTAGGTGGCCGACGTAAAAATTCAGACGAGACAACACGCAACAAGCAAGTTTATCAGCAACTCTCTGAACAGACGACACGGAAGTAAAGCACTGCATCACTATGACAACCAGGTACTGTAAAGTCGGTAGTATCTTGTAATGGAATCGCTCTCCAGGAATACCGAGTCGAGTCGAGCCGAGCCGAGTCGAGTCGAGCTGGTTCCACGTAGTGGAAACGCGGCATTTGTCTGTCTTTACCTCCATCTTGCCAACGATTCAAACAGAATTATGGGAAATTTCTCCTACCTCTCTGTTCGTAGAGTGGTCCTTAAATGTCTTAGTTTCAAGGGCTATACTGCCTCCACCCTTCCCCTCCGTCTAATTGAGAATCAGGACAACACTACCCCTTCATGTGTACGCGCAAAAGCGAGGGGTAGGGGTAAGGGGGTGGGGCCAAGGGTGAATTGGGATTCAGCCTTGGTGACAATGAAAGGAAAAACTTCCTTTTAACAAGCAGAAACCTTGAGCAGACCCCAACTCCTGGATGATAGTCATCTGCCTTGACCAGTTGGGGTTAAAAGAGAGGGTAAAGGAAGAGAAAGAGAGAGAAAGATTGGGAGGGGGCGGGGACTCTGTCATTGAACTGGACAATGATCTTAAAAACACCAGCCAACCTACAACATAATGGCTGAAAAAAGAATCATGGTCTTGCAATAGTCCAGTCAACATCCAGACCTGGACCCCGTGGGACCATTTAAAACAGCTGTGCATGAATGAACGAACTGAAGCAATGATGGAAAAATGAGTGGGACAAAATTCTCCAACAAAGACTTAAGACTCATGAAATTATCAAGTTATTGCTGCAAATATTGGTTCTACAACCCATTGAACCATTGGCTGAACTTTACATATTGTTTATTTTTGTTAAATAATAATTTTCGTGACAGTTCAGGACCAGGCAAGTTTTTCTTTTGGTCTGATAAACTAAAAAGAGGGTTTATGTTCTTTTTTCTCATGACTATATATATGTATTTGTTGAATTACTAAGCTGCAGCTGCCAAACCTCTACATTGTTGAGCCAAAGTTTGACGGTGAATGGCAAAAACGTATTATGTTTTGTTATTTGGATCATGCTCCTTTGAAACATTTCCAAAGAGCTGAACTCACTATGATTCCAAAAAGCAGACAGATGAAAAACAAAAAATAATGAGTTTACCACAATTTGGAGAAAACTAGGCAAACAAAATACACACAAATAAATGGAAAGGGTTAGATAATAGTAGAACAGTAACAGTAATGTGGAGCTGACACAAATAAAAGCCGATAAAAGCAATTTGAGCACAGTACAATAAAACACTGATGCAGAGGAGTTTCTTCTTTTCTTTTCTTTTAATTCTGTGATCTGATGGGTGTTCTTCCATTTAGGGGCATAGAAACAAAAAGTGGGCCCACCAGACTTCTTTTGGGACAAAAGAAAAGCAGTTGCAGATCTGAGGTTTCCTGCTGGAATTTATGTGACATTGCTGAAGGCGGAAATCTCTCTACAAGAACCACTTTCACAGAACAAAATTTTATTCATGACATTTAATGCAAACATTAACTCTAGTGGCTAATGCATCTTTAAACATGCATTAGTGGCTTATACAACCTTGAAACTGGATTCTATGTTTAATATTATTTCTTTAGCGTATTAAGCGTTCAGCTGCAGACATCAGTGTAATGACCTCTATTGTGCCTACGTAAAACAGTATGTTCTGACAGATGGAGGATGGAGATATAGAGCTATAGAACGAATGTGGAGGACGCATAAGCTACACAGACAGGTTAACTGTCTCTCATTGGACACTTATTCTCCAGCTCACAATCCTTTTAAATTATACCTGACCTGATTTCATGCGAGCTCTCTGTATAATATTCCAATCTTAGATAAAAAAAAAATCAAAGCTTGAATGAAAAGCAGTGCAATAGCGGCCTACTTGTAAAACCCCACTGAAATCTAAACTTTGTCGCGTTAGCAAAATCCTCGGCGATGTGGGGCCGTGCAGTTAGAAGGTGAGTAATCAAATGAACATTACCTTCCCCTCTTTCGCATTTCTTTCTCAGAATTATCAATGAATTATTTATCAGGGGAACACAACTGCTGACTCCAAAACATCAAAGAGCATTTTCTTTCCCCGCTTTTTCTTTTCTTTTTTGGAACAACAGCATTCAAACCTCACTAATTAATCAACCATGTTGAGATTCATCATTGGTGGCGTGACGAACGCTTAGAGCTCACCTCCTCTTCCACTCAGGGGATCAATGGAGCCTGACATGACGACTATGGGGTTTTCAGACACCACCAGATAAAGTATAGAACAGGGAGCTCCAAGCGTATTTACATTGTATCGAAACAAATGTGCTTATTTATTATTATAACTTTTTAGATTTGCTGACACCCATAGTAGCAAATTATTGTGTAGATACATCCTAAAGATGCATGACTTAAGGCTTAAAAAGTGAATAATTTACTCTTTTCTGCCACATTGGTAGTTTAATGTAGCACGGACAGTTGAAGACAATATAGAGCAGAGTCTGTTTGTGCCTGATGATGTTCAGGAAGTTTAACCCTTTCATGCATAGTGGTTACTATAGTGGACAGATATTCTCCAGCTGTTCTCTTGTATATTCATGGGTTTAGTTGTTTTAATTCCATGTCCTCCTGAGACTAGAGGTGGGTAGTAACGCATTACATTTGCTTAAGTAACTTTTTACATAAATTGTACTTTTAAGAGTATTTTTAAAATTACATACTTTTACTTTTACTTGAGTGTATTCATGAAGAAGAAACGCTACTTCTACTCTATTACAATGGTGCACATTCCACTTGTCACTTTTATTTTTGGTCATTTGTTAATGGACGAAACGATTTGTTTGTTTTGTTTGTTAGAAAGATTTCCACCAAAAACTCACATGACTCACATGAGTTAAAGAAATTCGACAGAAGGAGAAGATATGTTAAGATAAAGATATCTAGGCTAACTCGTAAAAGTAATAGAAAAACATGCACAGTATCTGCCTCCATAAGAACAGACTAGAAATATTAAAGTGATGGAACCAACAATGATTATTGTGAGGTATATTTGTAACTAGCTGTAAAGTTCTCATATATATTCTATATATTTATTTTAACATTTCATTTGTTAATTGTTGAATTTAAAAGAACAATAAATATGATGTTACTCAGGAAGTACTCAGTACTTGAGTAATTTTTTCATTAAGTTCTTTTTTACTTTACTTAAGTAATTATTTGGATGCTACTTTTTACTTGTACTTGAGTAATATTTTTCTAAAGTAACAGTAACATCTTCAGTGATGTTGATAGAATGCATCACACGAGTCGCCTACAAATTTAACCCCGTATTTTTTTACCCCCTAAGAATTATGTGCATGCTCCAAACCATTAGGCATGCACAACCACATTCTTTCAGTGTAAACATCCAGCAGTGAAACCTGTCATACTGAATTTACCCCTGTGCATATTTTACGAAGAAAACTGTTCAAATTAGGTGATTTGATTTCCATATTATTTGGATCACTATAACAGTCAACCATGCGCTAACTATTTATCTGGCTGTCATTGTGTTTGTCAAATGAAAGTGATGGATGTATAACTATTAGTTTGCATGCTGTTTTAATCTTACACAGTCAGTAAATGTTATTTGCAAATTCCAAAATGCTTTTCTTCTCAGTGTACACCAGGACAATGAATTTCTGTACTAAATATCACAAATTTTAGGAGGGGGGGTTAGTCAGGTGGCCCCCAGGTGGTGATTTGGTTTGTGACCTGAAGTGACGCTACAGTATACAATGTTTTGGATCAGTGGCGATTTCTCACAGACTGCAAGGGAAGCCCGGCTTCTCCTAAAATTACGAAAATTAAATGGTCAAATATGTTCAGTTGTGTTGACATTTCATAGACTACAAATGTGTTAGAACACGTTCATCTCAAAGACGAGTTCGTTCAGAATCAGCTTTATCACAAATCAACGGACCTCGATGTTCACTTCTCATACATTCCCGTTGCGCTGTTTTCTCATTCGATCTCTGCTCAGTGCATTTGTCCGTAGACTGCTCAGCGTCCATGCACTTCAGTGGGACTGAGTGGAACAGTTTTTTTCATTGCCTCAAAACTGGACAGTAATTGGATAAATGCCACGATGTTGTCCCGCCCCCAGACGCCGGGTGTCTCTGGAGGTGAATGGAGCTGTGGGCAGAGCTCGGCCAGGCTGGACGCCAGAATCCCACGTGCTGATTGGAGGATCAGTCGAAAGGCTGAATCCCCGTTTGATTGACAGCTATTTTGAGATCTACTCCTTCACTGACACAGTTCAGTTAATACCGTCGCACATTCTGCTGTGAAATCAAGAGAGAAACCACTACGAAATTACTTGTTCATTTCTTGCACTGTAAATAAAACACACTCATTGTACTTCCTTGTTTCAATTTAACATAATTTCAGCATTTTATTGTTTCAGTTCCATAATTTATTCATTTCTTGTTTGAGTTTAATATCATTTTGTAGATAGTTAAATCAATCAAACTGTCAGCTAGGTCGGAGTGAAAGGAGCATCTCTTGTTCAAAAAGGCTGAAGTCTTACACCCACAACACAATGGGCCAAGGCCGTCTAAACAGCCTAGCTCTGCTGGACATTGAGAGGACACTGGTCCAGTCCCTGGAAAAGACGCCTGCTTGGTACGATAAGGTCACTGAGCATTTTCTTAAAAAGGAACAGAGGGCCAAATGTATGTTTAAATAACCTGACAATTATTTAAATTTATTTATTTTTATTTTTTTTATGTAAGCCGACAATGATCTTCCCCTGTCTGAAAGACGAGCAGCCACCACTGGTTCGAATCCCAGCAGGAACACTTGCATTTTTTCAACATTTTACATATTCAAACAGGGGGCACAGTGCCGAGAACGCTGGTAGATAAACCCATAATCAATAAAGAATTCTAATGCTGCGTTTCCACTGCATTTAACTCAGTTAAAAAGCTCTGTCAACATATGTTAGACTAGAACTGTCACTAAAAATGGTTATGCCGGTTAATTTACGCCACTATTACATAAAACGCCCTCCTTTGTCTTAATATAAGGTGCACTAGTTTACATCCCACAAACTACAACTGCAATTTGAATGTGACTAGAAAATGTCATTTCAAGTACCATGCTAATCCTATGAATGCTAAACGCTAATAGTTTATCAAAGACCTTAAGTGATCAGTCATTTTGTCATCAGCTGTCACTTATTATCAGGGATGTCCACAAATCATTGGAGATTCAGGCAGTAAACGTATCATCTTATTCATAAATATAAGATAAAACTGACAGTTTGTCCAGAAGCTTATGGATGCTAATGATGGAGACGAAGGCAGCTCAATATTCAACACAGCAGTGGGTCACTTCCTGTTTTCTAATGTGTTAAAACAGCCTATTAATGATGTCTAAAGTCACTACAACTGAGTTAATACCCTAATAATACATTTAAAAGCATATAAATAGTACTTTTATTGTGTAGTGCCACTGAGACCAGTGCCATGATACATAATTAGCATTCAAATTTTTTCATCTTGAATGGTGTTGTTAAAAAGTGTACCGTTTTGGAGCAGCAGTACATTTTCTGCTCAGTTAAATTAGAAGCTTGACTTGATAAATGTTTTCCCAGATAGCAGGGAGTGTTGGCCCGGGGAGCAGTGGGGTTATTGAATCAAGGTTTATTTACACAGCTTTGTGTTCAGTTTAGAAAGGATTACATTTCATGCCCCAGCAAATACCTAATGAACGGCCATGAAAAAAAAAAAAAAAAAAAATCCAGGCTGGGTGAGAGAGTCAGATCTGTGGGAGTAATCACAAAACTTAGCTTATGGCTCCCGGTCTCCTGTTAGCTTTAGCTTTTAAACAGGATATTGATTTATGTCAAAGTGATAAAAATAATTCAGGCGCTGTAATAGTCTGAGGAAATAACTTGACATGAATCTCATTTTGAGCTGAGCCAATCATATCAGATTTTTACACCTCTGATGAGAACATAACCATCAAAGGGCTGCAAAATGATTTTCCTGCCCTTGTTAAAAATTGAAATCAGTGCAGACGAGAGCAAAGTGTTCCAGGCTGTGATTAAGAATTATAATGAATATGTTCAATGACTGATGGGGCTAATGTACGAAGCTAGGTTTGTACTGGACCTGCTGGTCTGGGCCCTGGAACATGTGTGATTTAAATAACACATAATACCGCTTAAATGATTGATTGATTGATTGATTTGATTGGTTTATTTGATTGATTGATTGATTCATTCATTCATTCATTGGTTAGTTATTCATTGGTCTGGGCCCTGGAACCTGTATTATTTAGATAAAACATAATACCACTTGGTTGGTTGGTTGGGTATGTACAGTACCTGCTAGTCTGGCCCTGGAACCTGTATTATTTTAACAACACATAATACCACTTAAGTGATTGATTGATTGATTGATTGATTGATTGGTTGGTTGGTTGATTTATTGGTTAATTGATTCATTAGTTGACTGGTTGGTTTGTTGATTGATCGATTGATTGATTTGTTGGTTGGTTGGTTAGTTGGTTGGTTGGGTGGTTAGTTAGGTATGTACAGTACCTGCTGGTCTGGCCCTGGAACCTGTATTATTTAAACAACACATAATAACACTTGATTGATTGGTTGATTGGGTGTTTGGTTTGTTGGTTGGTTGGTTGGTTGATTGATTTATTGGTTAATTGATTCATTAGTTGATTGGTTGGTTTGTTGATTGATTGATTGATTGAAAGAGGTAAAAATGTGCTTGAATTAAGCAAAAAAAAAAAAATCTTGAATTAAGCAAAAAATCTGCCAATGGAACAAGTGAAAATTATCTCGATAAGATTTCTTGAAATAAGATTTTCAAGGTCTATTGTCTAAAAATCAGTTCTTATATTTCACTGAAAAGTTACTCTTTAGGTGACTATGTCATATTTTAAGTGTGATGAGATATTTTGTCTAGAAATGAGAAAAATACACTCGGTAAGATTTAGATTTTTGCAGTGAACAATTTCTGTCACAATTCATAAAGTTCCTGTTGTTCACATCCAATGGCTAAAGAGTGCTTTAACTATACGCTTTTTTTTTTTTTTAAAGTGGTATTTCAAGTGGACTTAGGCATGCTTTGTTGTTTTTGCCGAACACACAAAAGCACCACACACTTAGACCGCCTGAAGACCCAGCAGCTGATACACCCTTGAGCTCAGCCAAGCATGGAGCACAAAATATGTATTGATCATTTCAGCGTTCTATAGATTCTAAGTGCTTTAAACAGCCTGAGGTATTGAATTAATTAGGGTTATGCAAAGGAGGGGAAAGTGCCGCATCAACAAAATTATTGAAGAAACAATTATGTTAACAACTCTTTCACTGGGAGAAAACTGACGCTGGATTCCATGTTCCAGGGATACTCTGCAAAGGGGACGCTGTTTGTGCTCCCACAACAACAAAACGTAGAACCTGATGAGCTCAGTGGGTATAATTAAACTCTGCTCCAACTCTAATAGAAGACAAATAGAGCAAACGTTTGGCTGAACCTTTGTGCCAGTAGGAACATGTACGGTGAGATGCTGTCAGGAGGAGTTATTGTCCTCAGTCTCACAACGGCTCTTAATTCCAACTTAACCTAAGACACAGATGTACCGTGTGTCATATTTGGAACACAGTTATAGAGCAGTTTCAGGTAAAGCTGAAACAATTAATCAATTAATCATTTCGAATTGATGAAAAATACATTTTTCAATATAATTTTCCTGAATCAGAGCGTCACTTCCTTAATTTTGCTATTGCTAAACATTGGTTCCACTGTTGTGTTTTACACGGATGCTTATCGTGATGCGCATGATGCAAGCTGTGTTTGAGATAAAGCTTAAGTTATAAAGTTATATACAAATTTGTTGTAGACTGCAGTGCATATATTATAGATGTTATTGTTATAGATTATATTGTCTGTATATGTCATTTGACTAATTCATAGATAGATAGATAGATCAAGCACACTATACATAATAAATTATGCAATAATGTTCAGTATCATGAAGGTAACAAATGACAAAATGACATTTAAGTGACATTAAACCTAATGTCACATGGAGTCACATTAGGATGATGACCATGGTGTATATATGTGCCAAGTAAATTGAAATAAAATTGATGTTTTTAAGACATTTGAAATTTCACCCATTATAAGTGAATGGGAGAAGAAAAAAAAAATTGAAAAAAAAAGAACTTTGACCTACTTTTTCCAAAATATAACCACATGTATTGTGGGTCACCGGCAATCTATAAACCCACTTTGGTTTAAATTCAACTAACAGTTTTGCTGCTACAGACTTTTGAAATTCCGCCCATTATAAGTAAATGTGAAAAACAAATATAGTAAAAAAAAAATGTAAAAAAAATTAACTTTAACCTACCTTCCCCAAAATGTAATGTCATCTATTCTGGGTCACTGGCAATCTATAAACCAAATCTGGTATGAACTGAACCAATAGTTTTGCTGCTACAGACATTTGAAATTTTGCTGATTATAAGTAAACGGGGGAAAAAAAGATTTTAAAAATTCATGAAAAATTTGAACTTTGACCTATTGTTCCTATAATGTATTCAGATCTATTCTGGGTCACAGGCAATCTATAAACCCAATTTAATATGAATTCAACCAATAGTTTTGCTGCTACATACATTTGAAATTTCACAATTTCACCCATTTTAAGTAAATGGGGGAGAAAAAAAAAAAAAAAAAAAAAATATATATATATATATATATATATATATATATATATATATATATATATATATATATATATATATATATATATAGTAAAAATTCATAAAAATTGAAACATTGACTTACCTTTCCCAAAGTGTAATGACATCTATTCTGGGTCACTGGCAATTTATAAATCCAATTTGGTATGAATTCAACTAATTGTTTTGCTGCAACAGACATTTGAAATTTTGCTGATTATAAGTAAATGGGAAAAAAAAATATTTTAAAAATTCATGAAAAATTTGAACTTTGACCTATTGTTCCTATAATGTAATCAGATCTATTCTGGGTCACTGGCAATCTATAAACCCAGTTTGGTATGAATTCAACCAATAATTTTGCTGCTAGAGTGTTAACAATCAAACAAACCGAACCAAAAACAATACCCCTTACTTCCCTTTTTGGGGGGCGGGGTAAAAATCATTATTCCTCTCCCTGTTGGCCATTTCTGCTCACATTATAATGTTTGTTTTATCAGGTTTCTCTTCAGGACTATCCCTCTACCTCTGCTTCATCTGAATTTGAACCAATTCCTTCACTTGTAACTTCATTTACCTGCTTCATCTTCTGAAGGTCAAATTTTGTAGTTCTTTTTATGGAGGGGTTAAAAGTTGTATAGAGCAAATGCAGGTGATACATATGCTCTGGAGCGATGACGAAAGTGTAACTGAACCTATTGTGAGTTGTTGTACCACCAAAATGACCTGGAAAATATAGTTTAAAGGCTGAAAAAGTCCATCGTGTTACTTTAAGTTATAAACAGCAGAATACTGAATGTATTTTCTGTGTTCATTTCCAGATTGGATCCTGTTTACATGCTCCAAAGTTTTAAAGGAATCCTATTTACGTTCTATCATTAGAAATACTCTAGGTCCACAACACTAAATGGCTTTTACAGCTCATTTGCTTTGCTCCGGTTGTTCTTCCTCACTGAGCTGAGTCACTTTTGACCTCATCTTTCACCAACTTTAGATGCTACCCCGAGCAGTCACGACTGGTCAAGAAATGAAAATCTGCACTAGAGATAAATTAAATGACCCCGATAACAGATGGAGGTTCTGCTTAAGTCTGCAACTCAAACAAACATGCAAAGTAATGCGATTTTTTTAAAAGCACAAACTCGCTTAATATTCAATATTTTCTACAAACGCTGTATGTTCCTTTTGTTGTTGGTTGTTACAGCGTTAAGCTCATTGGCTGCAAATGGTACACATCACATTGGGATGCAGCTGCTGACACAGGTAGAAAAGACTGGAAACCTGTTAACCCTCAGGTATCTGGATGCACCTTTTAGGCACACTTTGCACTTCATTTTAAAAAAACTTTATATTATTTTTCACAATTTAAATAAGGTTAGAATTTAAAAGTTGTTCATTTTTGCTTGATCTTTAAAATTGTGGCTACCAACTAAAATGTGCACATTGTAAACAAAAGAAAATTACAAGACTAGCATCTGTCTCCCAAGTGTGCCTAAAATGCACTATTTCTTCCATTTGATATGTATGATTAGGACTGACTTTGATTTACAAAAATAAAATCAAATTAGAGCAGAAAAATAAATCAATATATAATATTTAATAGTTTGATTTATAGGTGTGTATTTTACGCACACTTGATGACAGATGCTAGTATTTTTGAACATTTGACCTAGCGCCAAAAATAATAATGCAAATTAACCAGTGTTGGAGTTAATCATTGACATATGCCAGGCTGCAAAAATCAAATAATATGTGATCCACTTTTTATGAAGTATACTGAAAAAAATATTTTTTTGTGTTTTTTGCATCCAAAAAAAAAAAGTTAGTTTACATTACAAACACGGCATTTAAAGGGTTCAAAAATGTGACAGTTATTGAGTATTTGGTATTTTTATTTACGGCTCAAGTTGATGAAATAGAAAAAAGTGTAAAAGAATTAAAAACAAACTGAAAATTTTTTTGACATTATTCCACAAGTGTTGAAAAAGGTACACTTGGTGCTTAGTAAGGTCCTTGCTGGACGGGATACCAAAGGGTTAAAATACAAAATGTTTTGTGACACCTTTATTTTATTATTATTATTATTATTATTATTATTATTATTATTATTATTATTATTATTATTATTATCTCACATGAGTTCTGTACTTGTAGTCAGTTTTATCAGGATGGAAAGAGGCAGTGAGATACACACTACAACTGGACAGAAAAAGAACAACACAAACAAGATGGAGCCAAATATAACTAAATTATATTATCTTCAGCTTCACTTGGAGAATAGAATTTCAGATTATGTAAAACAGGACAGGTGATAAATAGAAATAAGTACTGCTTATTTACTCCAATTTTGACACAAATTAAATCTATTGAAAAATGCCACAACAAAATCTGACTTACAGAAACGATTACCTGTGTTGTGTATCTCATGGATTTGGAACAGGTCATTGCAGCTGTAAATAAGTTATTAAAACAAACTGATCAGAAAGTCATTTGTTTAGACATTCTACCTGATTCAATCTTAAAAGTCCAGAAATATATCCAAAATAATGTAGTTTGTCTCATACAATAGTGGTTTTCAACTCATCTCACCTCAACTGGACCCACTTTTTCCAATAGTTTTTTCAAAGTCACTTATGGAAAGGAACAAAACAAACACATTTTTCAAAAGCAGACGCATAAACATTAATAACACACACAACTCTAATTAGGACAATAATTTTAATTTTAATTACAAATTACACACAAAATACTCAGAAAACCAGCAGCTTTTAACACTCACTGGTTTTAAATTATATTTTCGTTTCCCTTTCCTTTTATTGTCACTGTTTGTAAAGTTACATTACACCTATGGTCATATTGAGCTACATCTTATCTGTTAACATCATTCTGTTAAAGATCTACTTCAGAATAGAATAGAATAGAATAGAATAGAATAGAATAGAATAGAACAGAATAGAATAGAATAGATTAGGCTTTATTGTTATTACACCAGCTGTGCAACAAAATTGCAGGTGATCTCTGCCAGCGACAGTGCACTTACATCTAAGTAACAATACAATAAGATACAAATATAGGGCCTACAGGGTATATGAGAAAAAAGTAGACTCAGAAAAAAACAACATAAAAACAAAACGTGAAGACATTTTGAAAATCTGGTCATATGTGTTTATTGACCATGTAATTCTCCCGTGATTGACAGCAGTGTCCTGGGTCAGTTTTCATGCTTCAGTGAACAACGCTAATTTGAATTGTGCAAAATAAAAGTCTTTTGTGCATGGCAGTGGAAGGGTTAATATGAGATCTGTTGCCATGGATGACAAGTTCCATTGGTCTTTTACTTGCACACATAAAACAGGAAAAAAAATAATTACATGTAAACCCCCTACCATTGATACAAAGATTTCACATTAACAACAGGTTTGAGTCTATCACAGTGGTTCCCGACCTTTTTTGGCTCGTGACCCCATTTTAACGTCACAAATTTCTGGTGACCCCAGACATTCAAACAGAGACGGGGTTTTTTTTGCTAAAATTAATTTGTTTTTGATCATGTAATAGTTTGCTACAATATGTTGCAAATAAACATTAATTTGAGATGACATTTAGGCTATATAATGTAAATTTTTACGGGTAAGTTTTAAGTTTTTAAATTTTTTATCAATTACTAGACATTTCAGGTGACCCCATTTGAATTCCAGGCGACCCCACGTGGGGTCCCGACCCTAAGGTTGAAAAACACTGGTCTATCATGACAAACGCAAGGGGTTCATGTTGTTAATGAGGATTCTTTAAAGCTGTGGGAGACTTTCATCACCAATTTTTCATCAAGTTCACACATTGGTGAGAAACTCATTATTAATGGCAAAGTGAAGTGGAAAGTGGAAGTGGAAGGGTTAATATGAGATCTGTTGCCATGGATGACAAGTTCCATTGGTCTTTTACTTGCACACATAAAACAGTAAAAAAAAAAAAAAATTACATTTTAACCCCCTACCATTGATAGAAAGATTCCACATTAACAACAGGTTTGAGTCTATCACAGTGGTTCCTGACCTTTTTTGGCTCGTAACCCCATTTTAACGTCACAAATTTCTGGTGACCCCAGACATTGAAACAGAGACGTGTTTTTTTTTTGTTTTTTTTTTTTGCTAAAATTAATTTGTTTTTGATCATGTAATAGTTTGCTATAATATGTTGCAAATAAACATTAATTGTAGATGACATTTAGGCTATATAATGTAAATTTTTACAAGTAAGTTTTAATTTTTTTAATTTTTTTATCAATTACTAGACATTTCAGGTGACCCCATTTGAATTCCAGGCGACCTCACGTGGGGTCCTGACCCCAAGGTTGAAAAACACTAGTCTATCATGACAAACACAAGGGGTTAATGTTGTTAATGAGGATTCTTTAAAGCTGTGGGAGACTTTCGTCACCAATTTTTCATCAAATTTACACATTGGTGAGAAACTGATAATAGCAAAGTGAAGTGGAAGGGCTAATATGAGATCTATTGCCATTAGGGATGCCCGATAATATCGGCCCACCAATATTATTGGCCCGATATTGGCATAAAAACGTAATATCGGTGAATATCGTTAATCGGTTTTTTTGCCAATCATTAAAACCGATAAAATAATGCCTTGATTTTGCCGGCATTTACCGACGCATAAATGAAGCATTGTTTGTAGCTGAAAGAAATGTGCAGTTTTCAAAATTGTACAGTAGCGTTGCCACACCGTAATAGACTCATGGAGGGAGGGAGAGAAAATAAATAAATATGGCATTTTTTCCACAACTTAAGTTGAAGTATGTATTCTTTGCACAGACAGTGTTTACATTTTGAAAGCCTTGTTGCATTTGAGAATGCATCCAATGGGGCATCACAATAAAATTAGGCACGATGTGTTAATTCCATGACAGGAGATATGTGATGTCACCTAAAATTAGTTTAATATCCCACATATATCGGCAGCGGTATTGGTAGATATTGGAATCGGAAATTAAGCGTTGGACAATATCGGCATATCGGTTTTTGACAAAAAAGCCAATATCGGACATCCCTAGTTGCCATGGATGACAAGCTCCATTGGTCTTTTACTCGTTTACATAAAACAGGAAAAAAAATAATAACATGTTAACCCCCCTATCATCCATCAGTTTATTTATCATGGTTACTGCCTGCTACTACAGACTTTGACACGTTTCTCACAATAAAAGTCCATTTTTCACTCATGAACCACCACACGAAAGGGAGTGGATTTATGACATATACCACAGATGGCCACCAGAGGGAGATTGAGATGCTTTGGCTTCAGAGTTGAAGTGGTTTCACTGCATCCATATTTGTTTACGGACTATGGTTCAGATCTATTCGTATGCAGTTTTGTCTTCTGTTTGACTCCCCAACTTTTTAACGACTTAGAGAGGTGCTATCTGTATCAATGAGTACGTTGTTGCAAGAACTCATGTATGACATATTATGTTGTGTGAAACTTTACTTGTTTAAGCTTAAACTCATCATATTTTTACGCTATAGACATAAAAACATGGTCAGAGTGGATAAAAAGGCCAACACGATATCAGATCTGTTGTTTGGTTCCTGCTTTAATCCCGCTGTCAGTGTTGTTTCTTGTATCCGTGACTGTTGCACAATATCTTAACCATGGAAATGAAAGGCCTCAAACCTCTAAGGGAATATAGTGTGCCATTGTAATGTAATGTTTTAATGTTGGCTGGTTGTATTGAACACGGTCACAGATTCCAATCCTGTGGTGAACTTTCACAGAATAAGCTGCTAAAGAATAAACTGTTTACCAGAGAGACGTCCAACAAAGCGTCTGGCTCAGATTCAGACCCCAACGAATGGTTTGGAAAGTTTCCATTTCGAACAAATGAGAAGAGAGGAGAAGTGAAATTTCACCACTACTGTTTGTTTATAGAGTCTCTAAAGGGGGTGGAAGAACGAGGCAGTGGTCACAGGTACTGTAATCTGGTCGGTCTGAACACAGTGGGCTTTTTGGGAGAGGAAATGAACCTAAAATGGCCTAGTTCACAACGATGTTGAGGTGAAGGGTTGGTTAAGATAATAGTAGTTGAGTTGTATAACATGGAAAACAATTCCAGTTAAGGTCCAGAATAAACTTATACGCCCTAACACACAAGCCTGGTGCCTCTGTGAGATACCAAAGGAGTACTTGGTATGTTGAAAATAAACAAGTGACAGTTGATTTTCAATGCACTGGACATTTGACAGAGGTCAGTGTACCTCCTTAACCCTTTATCAGGCAAGTGACTATTTTTGGTAATTTCCGCTTACATTCCAAGACAGTAACAGCAACAGTTCCAGTGAGGACAGTGAGGCAACAATCTCAGGTCCAATGTGGTCTACAGCAGTGTTTCCCAACCTTTTTGAGCCATGGCACATATTTTACATTAGAAAAATCACAAGGCACACCACCTAACAAAATTCTCACAAAAAGTATATTTATTGAAATATAATGTAAATCTAGTCTCAATTTACTTACTCAGTGTGAAACCTGGGTCTGTTTAGTTGAACACAAAGCTGATATTGTTGCATGAATTGAAGAAAGACACACATGAATCTTCCTCAGCTCTGAGTCTCTCTCTTTTTTTTGGGGGGGTGGCACATTGGGGATGCATGGGTGACATTGTCACAGGGCGTTTGGAACAAGAAAGCTGAGAGGGGTGCGTAACCCCTTGGACGGACCCCTGGATTGAGGTCCATTGTATAATAGTATGGGAGGCATATCCTCCCTCCCCAACCCGACACCCAGGGTTCGCAGGTAACTCGCTGATTCACTAGTGAGGGGGGGCTTTATCAACAGAACACACCATATCAGGGCCGGTTCACTTTCACTTTTATTTTGCAAAGGCTAACAGGAGACCATTGTCGTAGAGTGAATCATTGGTGCATGCAGTAGTATGTATCTACGTATATACCACTGCTCGCTTACAGTACCAATCTGGTGGAATTGGATAATTTTTCCATGGCACACCTGATGATTTCTCACAGCACACTAATGTGCCACAGCACAGTGGTTGGGAAATACTGGTCTCCAGGTTCTGTAAGGTCCACCTCTGCATGAACAGTGAGTGTACCTGCTTTGTTCGGTACCATGAAGTAATGGTACTAATGTAAGGAATGATGTTCAAAGGGAGAATGTGGATGTGGACAGGGGTCTGGATCAGCACTGATGTTAGTCTAATGTTCTAAAATGCATGCTCCTTTCACCTTGCATGTGTTTTTCTTGTATTTTTACCTCTGCCAAGGAGGTTATGTTTTCATCGGAGTTTGTTTATCTGTTAGCAAGACAACTCAAAAAGTTATGGACGGATTTTGAAGACATTTTCAGGAAATGTTGATACTGGCACAAGGAACTGTGATGGGGGGGGGTACTTCTTGGATATTATTATTTTTTTTACCACTGATGGGCAAGGATCCAAATATGGTAACATCATTGATGTCGATTTTCTACATAACAAAAAAAACAAAAAAAACAAACATTTTGAAAAATTTCACAAAAGTAATAGTAATGTTAAGTCCTGCAATATGGTTGACATTTTGAATTTCAGACTATTTCTATCAATAATAATGGCTTTCCAAATCACCCGAAGTTCTTTTCCTGTATCAGTCCATTGTTCATTTACTCTCACATTCATACTCTGGTGGTGGTAAACTGTGTTTGTAGCTACAGCTGCTCTGGGACAGGCTGAGAGAAGTGTGGCTGCCAACCTTCCCCCCTTTGACCACCACCAAATATTAACAACTTTAAGGTGGGTGAAGTATCTTGACTAAGGACACAACAGCACATGACTAGAACTGGATTAGAACCACCCTATGGTTTTTGGACAACCGCTCTACCTCCTGCCCCGACAATAGTATGAATGCCCTATAAAGGGTTAATCATTGGCTGATATCCAATTATATCCAATTATAATGCACTAACATTAGGGGAAAATGCAGAAGCTCTCTGCTTTTAGTTCAACTTAAGAGATAAAATATGAATATAAAGCTAACCTTAGGTCATGTTATCCACCCCCCTGCATCAATAGTAGAGCAGTAGAGTCACATCTGACAGAATCTGATCAGTGAATGGTCATCACAGATTCTCATCACGTCTTATAAAAGCCCATGACTTTAGAAACTCTGTTACACAGGGTTGATTTTCAACAGACTGAAAACACCAGCAGAGTAAATGCAGAAGTCTCCTTTCCTCTCAAACACACTTGGAATACAATACGTGAAAGGTTATAATGGAGTTCTTGCTGGTTGACGGTAAAAGAAAAACTATCAAAAGCTGCAGTTTTAAAAGATTAATTAAAATCATGTAAGTGCTGTCAGACTGAAAGGAATAAGAAAGAAGACAGGGTCAAAAGTTTTTCATGTTTTTGAAGCTCACTTATATTTAATGACAAAATCAATCATCCTGAATCTAAGAGTAAAAACCGAACAAGAATTTTTAGGTTTCCAGGGTTGGACCTCATCTCTTTCCATCAGACAAACCGACCTCAAGGTTCAAATCAAGGTCCATATTGTTGTTACACTGTATAACTATGATCCAGATAGTTTAAATAATAGACTAATACATTCTTGCACAATTACACTGGAAAAAATCTAAACCTTACCAAGTGTATTTTTTTCATTTCTTGTTAAAATATCTCATCACACTTAAAATAAGACATATTCACCTAAAGAGTAACTTTTCAGTGAGATATAAGAACTTATTTTTAGACAACAGATCTTGAAAATCTTATTTCAAGAAATCTTACCACGATAATTTTCACTTGTTCCATTGGCAGATTTTTTCACTTGAATGAAGCAAAAAAAAAAAAAAAAAAAAAAAATCTGCCAATGGAACAAGTAAAAATTGTCTTGGTAAGATTTCTTCCATTCGAATTCAATCCAACTTTATTTGTAAACCACTTTAAAACAACTACAGTGGATCAAAGTGCTGTACAGAAAGAAAAAAAAAAAGAATAACATAGTAAAATACAAGAATAGATTAAAAGAATAGAACAACTGTAAAAATGAAAATAAAAAATAAATAAATAAAAATACAGAAGAATAAATAAAAAATAAATAAACTAATAAAATACAAGAATGGATTAAAAACATAAAAAGCTGTACAATTAAAAACAACAAAAATAAGAACAATAAACCAATACCAAAAAAAAAACAAAAAAAAAAAGAATAAAAATAATACATTCAAACATCTCACATGGTTTTAAAAGCCAAGGAGAAAAGATGGGTTTTAAGAAGGGATTTAAAAACAGATAGAGAGGAGGCCTGTCTGATATGGAGAGGCAGATTGTTCCAAAGTTTAGGAGCTCTTGAAATAATATTTTTTTTAAGATCTACTGTCTACTGTCTCAGGCATGGAGATTATTTTATTGAGGCCACATTTTTTTTTTTTGCTTGAATTAGGCAAAAAAATAAAATAAAATAAAATAAAAAATCTTGAATTAAGCAAAAAATAATAATAAATAAATAAATAAAAATCTGCCAATGGAACAAGTGAAAATTATCTTGGTAAGATTTCTTGAAATAAGATTTTCAAGATCTATTGTCTAAAAATGAGTTCTTAGATAGTTAGTTAAGATCATTTTCACTTGTTCCATCGGCAGATTTTTTTTTTTTTTTGCTTAATTCAACCAAAAAAAAATCTGCCAGTGGAACAAGTGAAAATTATCTTGTCAGGATTTCTTGAAATAAGATTTTCAAGATCTATTGTCTAAAAATAAATTCTTATATGTCACTGAAAAGTTACTCTTTAAGTGATTATGTCTTATTTTAAGTGTGATGAGATATTTGGACTAGAAATGAGAAAAATACACTTGGTCAGATGTAGATTTTTTGCAGTGTATTTACACATGTGGTGTCTATGCTTTGGAATGATGGTGCATCTGACATTAACTTTTTCCTCATTTTTAACTTCTGCAACAATAGCAGGTGTTATTGGTTTTATTTATTCTTCTGTATTTTTATTTATTTCTTTAATTTTATTTTTTTACATTTCTGTGTCTTTTAATGTATTCTTGTATTTTACTGTTATTTTAGGTTTATGTATTTTTCTGTACGGCACTTTGATCCACTGTAGTTGTTTTAAAGGGCTTTACAAATAAAGTTGGATTGAATTCGAATGGAAGAACTCTTACCAAGATAATTTTCACTTGTTCCATTGGCAGATTTTTTTTTTTTTTTTTTTTTTTTTTGCTTAATTCAACCAAAAAAAAAAAAAAAAATCTGCTAATGGAACAAGTGAAAATTATCTTGTCAAGATTTCTTGAAATAAGATTTTCAAGATCTATTGTCTAAAAATAAGTTCTTATATGTCACTGAAAAGTTACTCTTTAGGTGAATATATCTTATTTTAAGTGTGATGAGATATTTGGACTAGAAATGAGAAAAATACACTTGTAAGATTTTGATTTTTTGCAGTGTATCTACACATGTGGTGTCTATGCTTTGGAATGATGGTGCATCTGACATTAACTTTTTCCTCATTTTTAACTTCTGCAACAATAGCAAAACTTTCTGTGTTTATCTAAATGTATTTTCACACTGTTCTCTTTGATCCAGACCGAGAAAACCTCTTTTGATGAATCCAAAGACCAGCTGTTTCGTCCACACTGTAGTTCAAGGGAGGTTTCACGACTGTGATTATGGTTTGGATCAAACTAAAAACACCAGGGATACATGTTAACACACTGGAAAAAGCTATATATGATTGTGTGAGTATATGTCGAATCCGTTTTCTTTTATTACAACAGGCTTTACATCCTTTGTATGTACTGCAGACCCCTGGTTCAAATAAAGGGATGACAGAAAAAGTAGGTCCTCACAACAATCCATTTAATGAGGAGTATGCATGAAAAAAAGAGAAAAGAATAGAGGCAGTGTAAAGTGATGATGACCTTTTTAACTGTGGAAACATGGTGTTTGTTTCTTCCAACTCCCACGAGGGTTAAAGAAAATATGCAGTTGTCATATTATGTATAAATGGAAATCAACAGTTCTGTGACCTTGTAGATACTGTAACTTAACTTATTTTCAGTGTGTTGACATTTTAACCCATAAAGACCCAAACATCCACCGTCGACCGAAAGCATCTGCTGATATAAACTATTTAATATCTGTTGATTCAATAATCCTATCAATACGTGAAAATAATTGGTGAAAAATACAGTTTGTCGTCTTTTCATAGTGTCCAGCCATCAGGTTTTCTCAGTGTATTCAATACTGAGCAATGAAATTAGACACAGTGATAGGGATGGGAATCGAGAACCGGTTCTTTTTGAGAACCAGATCCCAGTAGCTCCATTCCTTGGAATCGTTTGCCTGCCTGCTTAACGATTCTGCTTATCGATTCCGCCTTTGTTGCACATATGCGATGACGTCACACATACACTGCATTGTTTTGGTCAGTACGTAGCCAACATGGCGTTGAGGCAGAAACGGTCTGAAAAGACGACACCAGGTCCACTTACTTGGAACACTGTCAAAGCTTCCATTTCTTCCAAAGGGTGGAATCCCTCCAATATGTTCAAACATTTGTCCACAGCATGTGATTCATTGACAGAAATGTCATGTATTTGATACGCTGTTTAGCAACGCTTGTGAATATAGCGGCAGAGTGAACACCAGGCCCAGTTCTGGTTCCGGTGCAGGCAACAAACGTCGTACCCCCTCAAATACAAGTTTCCGAAGGTAGGGGAAAGGAAATGAGGTGCACAACAACGAGAGACGATTCGAGCCAAGTTGAATCGAGTCGAACCGGTTCAACGTAGTGGAAATGCGGCAATAGAGGAATTAGTAAAGCGTCTTTAGTTTCACTTTCACTGCAGTCCCCCCCCCCCCCCCCCCACGAACCAGGCCCAGTGTCATCTGTTATTATTATTTGTACATACTGTATATGTTATATTTTCTGTGCAGAGATGGAAATATAAAAGACAGCTGATGCAAACACACCTGTTTGTACTCTTTTTTTTTTTCTTTTTTTTTTTTTTTGTCTCTTTATGGGCTCAGCTGGCTGACAGGCAGCTGTCTGTACCGATAAGGCAGCAGCCAACACCAACTGTACTCCCAGTCATCATTGCCCATTTTTCTAACACCTTTGCTTGTGTATCCTCTTTTATTTGGACCTTTTACCAGGGAGTATCTCACACTACTTTGTTTTTTTTTTTTTTTTTTTTTTTTTCCTACTTGTCTTGTCAGCGTCCTAACAGCAGAATGGTAGTCTGGTTCCTTTTGGTGCTGAACAAATTTGCTTTGCCAAGGGTAACTTCATAAAGTATATGAAGCGCCCTTTGATATTCTACTGTGTTTATTATGAGTTTTGTTGAACCACATTTCAATGCCGGACCTGACATGGGGGGTGGGGGTGGGGGGGTAGAAGAAGGGGAGAGAACAAGAGAGAAGAAGGTGGCGAAGACCCTCACAAGAAAGTATCAACAATACAAACAGCAACAACCATGGAGACAATTATAATGGTGACAATAACTACAACCAGAACTGAATAAACTGGGCAGAAGAGAGAGAAAAAAAACAGAACAAACAAAACTACAAAAAACAAACAAAAAAAAAACCACAACAATGAGATACATAAGACCTATGAAATGAAGAATATAAGAAAGCATGAACAAAATGTCATATACCACATTCGCACAAATAATACCTATAACAAATAATACCAGAAACAACTCCACACAACATCAGTTGTTCACATTCATCTGCTGTGACAGAGTGAACCAGGCAAACAGACTGAGGTGAAGAACACAGACATGCAACCACAACCGCACTCCCTCCAAGGATCAGGGACCGACCAAGAGGGCCCCAAGGCCCGGCCACCCAGCAGACACCACAGAGAGGGGGGATCCAGCCCGCCCCCCCCGAGAGGCAACAATGTGCCCGCCCCGAAGATGGTTGAGGGAGGCCCCCACCAGAGGCCCCACAGCAGCCGAGCACAGGCCCCAGGAGGCCAGGGACGCCAGCCGCCACCCCGCCGCCGGGGGCCGGCCACCCAGGGGCAGGCAAGGCGCCGGTCCCTGAGCCCCACGAGCCCAGGAGCCACCCATCTCCCCGGGCAGGGGTCCCACCCAGCACACCGGGCGGCCAGGCCGGCCCAGACCGTTTGTTTGTACTCTTTTATTCCCTCACCCAATGAGAATCGATAAGAGAATCAGATCGATAAGCAAAATCAATAACACTGGGTTACAAAAAAATGTTTTTTGCAAGTCGTCTAGGTTTTTTCAACTGAATTCGGACCATTTTGCACCGCTAAATCCAAAAATGACATCTGTTTTTCTCAATCAGGTCAGGTTTTTTGATTTTGAAAAATTTGATCTTCTCACTAAATTGATTACATTTTCGTGACTTTATCAGTTGATTTTTTTATATAGTTCTCACCCAAAATAGGTTTTAAGAGAAAAAAAAATCATTTTCTAACAGGATTCCTGTTAGGTACAATGGTGTATTCACCGCAGATGTAGCAGAATACGTCAGGCTTATTTTTGCAAGATCTTCTAGTCGAAGCCATTTCATTCACCTGTAATATTAAAAAAAACATTAATCATAAATTGGCAAAAGTAAAATCTTCAGAACTCATTTATTGCAAGAAATATGAAAGAATTTTGTATCATATGATGTGAAAATGCCCATAAATGTAAGCATAAATGTTAAAAAGCCAATATGTAGCATAGTTCAGAAAGTTGACCTGATTGAGCAAAATGAATGTGATTTTTGGATTCAGCACACCAAAATTATCCTAAATCAGCTCAAAAAACTTCAACAATAAATTTGTTGTTGACCAGTGTAATGGAATCGGAATCATTAAATATAAGAAAACACTTGATTTTCAATGAAAATTTGCAAAATACAAAAGATGATATCATAATAAATGGTGATAAATCACTTAAGAAAGTTTAAATAGAGAGAAAAATTCATCTGGGAGCTGACATTAAAGTCACTTTGGGTCTTTATGGGTTAATATAGCACACATGTGAATACTTAACTGTATTTTACCTGGTTTAGGTACAATATTTGTGCTTTTAAATCAAGTCTTCTTCAACATATGCCTCACCCATCTGTAGTGATATGAATCCCTGGCATTCCTTGACCACCAGATGAAATATGACACAACACACGGGTTTAACATCCTTTATCATTATTACCGGGCTTTAAGAGACGTGAGGAATGCTGCTGAGCTGATGAGCTGAGCGCCTTCCGCCACCTTCTCCTCATTTGTAAACCACCTCAGTGGGGCTGAAAAGCTCTCCGTGGCTTTGAGAGAGAGAGGGGAAGAGAGCGCCGGAGCATAATTTTTCTTCATCCGCGTCCACCTGGCTTATATTTATCTGCAAAATGTTACGGGTGAAGTCATTAATCTTTTTTTTTTTTTTTTTTTTTTTTTTTTTTTTTGTGTTGAGCAGATGAAGTGTTTTAGATTTCAGATACGGTTAGTGCCAACCGAAAGGCATGTTCATCATTATCAGCCTTCAGAGAGCGGGGATGACTAAAGGAGCTGTGGCTTAGGCAAACAGCATAATCACAATCAGAGAGCCAGGAAAAAAAAAAAAAATCCCTCACAGACACCCCTGGTATCTGTAGCAGAGGTGGCTGGAAATCTCCTTATTATAACAAGAAATGCCTCTATAGGACGCATGAACAGGTTAACGAAATAAAGCAAAGCCCCTCACTAATGAGATAATGTGTAGAAACCAACGCTGATGACTTCGCAGCGCTGCTTTCAGAGCGATTTTACCGTCTTAACCCTGTAAAGCCTGAACCGTCAAATCATTGACAGACTAGAAAAGCACTCGCAGAGCGCAGATCTCCGCCAAGGAAGATTTTATAGTAAACCAAATCATTAAATTTCATAATATGGGATTTCATAAATAATTCATTAGTATGTTCGTAGTCACCGGCCTTATTAATAATACGTATGGTTCGTTTTTTGTAGGAGGACTATAGTATTTACAGTTGTTTCATATGTCGAGCCCCACAATCCCACACAATATGACATATAAGGAAGTAGAAGTGGTAAATTATATGTAGTGCCTTGTGGTTGAGTAGATTTCTGGACTTATACAAGATTGCCACTGACCTTGCAATCTTTCCTTTTATATATCTAATATGTGGTTTCCATGTTCATTTGTGATCAATAACAACCCCTAAAAATTTTTATATCAAACACTCTTTCAATTTCAGCATCACATATTTTTAATGTAATGTCCCCATCAATTTCTTTTCCATTTCCAAAAAACATAAATTTAGTTTTTTTTTTTTAATGTTAGATGACAATCTATTGACATCAAACCAGGTTTTAAGAATTTCTAAATCTCTTTTAACCGTGGACAGAAGTTCCTTTAGATTTTTCCGAGAACAGTACAGTAAAGAACAGAACAGAACATTAATAACTAGACTGATTATTGGAAAGAACACTCTAAAAATCGTACATACTGTACCTTTAACCCTTTCATGCATACTGGTCACTACAGTGGACAGTTATTCTACAGTTGGTCTCTTGTATATTTATGGATTTTGTTGTTCTTTTTTTTTTTTTTTTTTTTTTTTTTTACACATATCTTTATTAAAGTTTTAAGACACTACATGTCTTTTCTGACATGAATTGGTAACATGGTGTAGATCTCTCCTGAGGATAAACCCCCAGAATCACGAGCCCTCCCCATAGTTTTCACACAATTTATCAGTAAATACATGTTTCTGTGCGTCAAAAATTAAACATGGGGTGTCCAGCTGAGTGGATATTTTTTGCAACTTCATGAAAAATAGGTTCATAAGATTTTTTTTTTTTTTTTTTTTTTGTCATTATTACTTTTTTTACGTATTTAAAAAAATATATATACAGGATGTCCCATAAGTCTCCATACATAGCAAAAATAAACATTTCTTGACATAAACCATTTTTATTTATATAATATGCTCTATATGACTGCCATTTTGTCGGGAACACATTTCAATGGGTGTCCTCCACTGCTGAAGAACTACAGGGGTTGGACAAAATAATGGAAACACCTTCACCTCAAGATGATAATGCCCCAATCCATACAGCTAGAATTGTTAAAGAATGGCATGAGGAACATTCTAATGAAGTTGAGCATCTCGTATGGCCGGCACAGTCCCCAGACCTCAACATTATTGAGCATTTATGGTCAGTTTTAGAGATTCAAGTAAGACGTCCATTTCCACCGCCATCGTCTCTAAAAGAGTTGGAGGGTATTCTAACTGAAGAATGGCTTAAAATTCCTTTGGAAACAATTCACAAGTTGTATGAATCAATACCTCGGAGAACTGAGGCTGTAATTGCTGCAAAAGGCGGACCTACACTATAATAAATTATATTTTGTTGATTTTTTAAGGTGTTTCCATTATTTTGTCCAACCCCTGTATAAAGAAGAAATATAAAGAAATACATGTTAGAACCATATATGTATGGAATGTATTATGTCTCCTATGTATGGAGACTTATGGGACACCCTGTATATTATTTTTATTTATTTATTTATTTTAATTTTTCAGAAGAAAATTTTCTATCACGTTTTTTCCATGCCTAAAGAGGAATAAAAACACTCAGGAAAAAATTTTGATTAAGGTTCTCATAATTCGTGCACGAAAGGGTTAAAGTCTTTTTATTGCATATCCCAAAATGTTGTCCGTTTTAAAAAGTCTGCAAAACAACAGACGAAGCTAACTATAAGCTAATGTAATACTTTACACACAAGCAGTACTCGGAGGCTTCGGAGGTTGTGGTTGTGGTGTTCCTTCTGTTTTTCATCTTGGTTCTGACAGCTACACAATAAAAAAGTCATGTTTGTCTTGGATGTGGAACATGAACTTTGATACGTGCGTTCTTTTCTGACTTGGCTGGTTCACAATGCAATGGTTTATTCATTTGATTTTTTTTTTTTAAGGTCACGGTGGGGGTTGAATCATATCCCAGCATACTTTGTGTAGGAGTAACACAGGCAGATATAGCCAATGGGAAACATATCAGAGCTTCTGGTTTGGGTTATCGACTTCCTTCTGTCATCGCTCCATCATGTATGACCTGGAGACCAATCAGGGCAGAGCGGAAGTCCAACTCCTCTGACCTCAACCACTGCATCGTTAAGGCTGTTGAAGGTGATTTGGTTCTCGTTAGATATGAAAACAAGTTGGTTTCATATGCAGAGGCTTGTTTATGGTGCTAGTTTTCAACATAAAGGGTGACTGGAAGACTCTACAGGGTGGGGAAGCAAAATTTACAATATTTTGAGGCAGGGATTGAAAGACAGTGTATGACCACTTTAATTTATTGAAAGTCATGAGAATTTATTTGCCACAAGAAAATTTACATCATAGAAAATGTTTTTATTCTATGTGTCCTCCTTTCTCAATAACTGCCTTCACACGCCTCCTGAAACTTGCGCAAGTGTTCCTCAAATATTCGGGTGACAACTTCTCCCATTCTTCTTTAATAGTATCTTCCAGACTTTCTCGTAATAGTTTTGCTCATAGTCATTCTCTTCTTTCCATTATAAACAGTCTTTATGGACACTCCAACTATTTTTGAAATCTCCTTTGGTGTGACGAGTGCATTCAGCAAATCCCACACTCTTTGACGTTTGCTTTCCTGATTACTCATATGGACAAAAGTTTCTGAAAAGGTATGGATAATAGTGTTAGGTATGATTATGACATCAATATATGTTTGGTTTCAAAACAATTGACGTAGTGCCTGCTGAGAAAAAACAACTAAATGTTCATCGTAAATTTTGCTTCCCCACCCTGTACACTGTTTCGACTTTACGACGCCTGAGTCTTGTCCGCCATTTTGTCTCCAGCCCCACAGTATAGAGTGTCTGTGTTTGTGCTCCACAATTTTCTCGGTATCCTCGCCTTTTTCACCCTCCTTTTTCACATCATGGCCCCAAAAAAGAAAGCAGGATCTTCTAGCAATGCTGGTCCAGCCAAGAGGAAAGCCATTACGATGGCGACGAAGCTGGATATTTAGATTTAGGGGGTATTAAAGGGTTAATTCCGATTTAAGCGGAAATTCGGGTTACGTCGCCAGCGTAGGAATGGAACTCGTTTGTAACCCGAGGACCTCCTGTAGTTTTAATTTGAATTTTAATTTCATATACTTAATATTTGGAACCAATATTCACTTTTGAACTCTTTGAAAAGGTTCGTTAAGCATCTTTGTGTTATTTATGCAATAAATAATCCAAATTTTTCAAATCATATTTTATCTTTTTTGTGTGTTTTTTGTCCCTTTGTGTTGATATAGTAGGTTAAAGTGAAAAAACAATAGACAGATGAGATAGATGAAGTTGTGCTGAAAAAAAAAAAAAAAAGATACCAAACATGGGTATAGGAGACATTTCTTTGTATAGTATATAAAGGCAAAATCAAAAGTACTGAAAAACAGACAAAATAGGCTCAGACCACTAAGGGTTAAACCGCAAATAGAAGCATGTGATCCCATTATGTATTAGGTCATTGTCATATATGGACAAGATAAATATGTTGGAATATAATTTGGCAAATACTAGCCAATCACAGACAGTAATATCTGTATTTGTAGTTGTATTTTTGTTTTTTTAAATTTTTTGTTCCAGATTTCTAACATTTTCTGTTACTGCACTAATGTAATTGTTTTGTCTGATTTAACATTAACCCTTTATCGGGCAAGTGACTATTTTTGGTATTTTACAAGACAGTGCGTCAGCAATCTCAGGTCCAATGTGGTCTCCAGGGTCTGTAAGCTCCACCTCTGCATGAACAGTGAGTGTACCTGCTTTGTTAGGTACCATGAAGTAATGGTACTAATGTAAGGAATGATGTTCAAAGGGATCATGTGGATGTGGACAGGGGTCTGGATCAGCACTTATGGTGGTCTAATGTTCTAAGAGTGATGTTCTAATGGTCTAAAATACACGTTCCTTTCACCTTACATATGTTTCTGTTGTATTTTTTATATTTACTTCTTGGATTTTTTTTTTTTTTTTTTTGCCACTTATGGGCAAGGAACCAAATATGGTAACTTCATTGACCTTGAATCTCTACATGACAGTAAAACATTTTGAAAAATTTCACAGAAGTAATAAAGTCATGTTATGTCCTCCAATCAAGGTTATAATAGTTTTGGATTTTTCATTATAGTTTAGTTTTATATGGTTTTGACTTTTTTTTTTCTCTAATTCAGTTAGTTTTAATTAATTTTTGAGCAGATTTGCTGGTTTTTATTAGTTTTCGTTATTTTCTAAATGCTTAGTTTTAGTTTAGTTTTAGTTTTTTCATATTTTTTATCTTCTTTCCCATCTTACTTGCCATCTTATTCAAATAAATCACAGACAGGACTCTGCTGCTTTCTCCCAACTTTAGTCTCCATGTTTCCACGAAGAGTGGGGACCAGAAGACGACTGGAAACCACAAGAGACGACAAGTGATGGACCGTCAAGTGCCGTATGGTGCCAGCTAAAATTGCTCGAGGGAAATAAATCAATTTCCTATCAGTCCAACATCGAAAAAGACAAAAACGAAGGGAATTTTATCTCTAACTTTTATACGTTTTAGTTAGTTTTGTAAACACTAGGGATGTCCGATATTGGCTTTTTTGCCAAAAACCGATATGCCGATATTGTCCAATATTTCCGATTCCGATATCTACCGATACCGCTGCCGATATATGTGGGATATTAAACTAATTTTAGGTAACATCACATATCTCCTGTCATGGAATTAACACATCATGCCTAATTTTATTGCATTGTATTGTATTGTAGTACTGTCTGTGCAAAGAATACATACTTCAACTTAAGTTGTGGAAAAAATGCCATATTTATTTATTTTCTCTCCCTCCCTCTATGAGTTCATTACAGTGTGGCAACTCTACTGTACAATTTTGACAATTTTGAAAACTGCACATTTCTTTCAGCTACAAACAATGCGTCATTTACGTGTCGGTAAATGCTGGCGAAATCAAGGCATTATTTTATCTGTTTTAATGATAGGCAAAAAAAAAAAAAACGATAACGATATTCACTGATACTACATTTTTATGCCAATATCGGGCCGATAATATCGGTGGGCCAATATTATCGGACATCCCTAGTAAACACACAATACAGTTTCAGTTAGTTATCATTTTTTTTCTTTTAATTATAGTTTTTATTTATTTCAGTTAACGAAAATGTTTTTCCAATTCTAGTTTTACTCATTTCGTTAGTTTTTGTTAACAATAATAATAATAATATAATAATAATAATAATAATAATAATAATAATAATAATAATAATAATAATAATAATAATAAACTTTATTTGTATAGCACCTTTCATACAGAAATTGTAGCCCAAAGTGCTTCACATTGATTGAAAAAAATACAATATTAAAATACATTAAGATTTGATTAGAAATACAATAAAATAAAAATAAATATAAAAACAGCGCACATTAAAATATTTGATTATGCATAGAATTTTTGAAGTGCAAGAAATAAGATGAAATTTGAAATACAATAAAATAAAAAAATAAAAACAGAAATACAATAAAATAAAATAAAAATAAAAAAACGCACATTCCTGGTTCCTGAATTGTGACCCCATTTTTATCTCCTTTCAAAGGCTAATGAGAATAAAAATGTTTTTAATTTGGTTTTAAATATATTCAGTGAACTGGCTTCTCTAATGTCTTTTGGAATTGTATTCCATAACTTTGGTGCATAGTTAGTAAAGGCTGCGTCCCCCATTTTCTTTGTAATATTTCTGGGAATTGCTAGTAACCCTGCGTTTGATGACCTCAGTGTTCTAGTTTGTACATAACTGATCAGTGAGTTTGCAATGTAGTTTGCAATAACAGACTTACCTCCTATCACACACTAAGGTTGAAATGTTGAATTTCAGAGGATTTCTATGAGTGAACTATAAAGGGTTAAAGTTGTAATACCACGAACTGTTGTTGGAGTTAGCCTGAAAAAGCCTTTGTTTTTGTAGACTTACACTGAAGTGCACTCAGCAACAACAAATACTAGTCATGATGGTTTAGAGTGATTGGACTCAATTGCACGGTGCTGGAGGGAAAAAACGGATTTATTAACAAAACACAATGGTGAAGACACACATGAAACCTGGGGGTGGTGAAGGTCAGAGTCAATGAAGAGGGTGATGAGTCCAGCTTATGGAGAGGATGAGAATGACAATGATCCAACGCCGCACGGCTGCAAAACCAAGCCTTAAATAAGCTCGATTGTGACCGGTGAGTGAGGGTAGACGGAAGTGGAGAGGGAGGAGCCGGCGGTAACACCAGCGCAGACCATGACAATATGAATTTTTTTTTTTTTCTTTATACCCGGAATCATTCTGGTCTCATTAATTTTATTTGGATTTCCTATAAACTGATCTGGTGGTCCATCTTTAACCCTCTATATTTCACTCATAGAAATACTCCGAAATTCAAATTTCAAGCTTAGGCCACATTCAGACCAAGGTTATGGTTATGGTTAACGAAAACTAATGAAATGACGAAAACTAGAATTGAAGAAACATTTCCGTTAACTGAAATAAATAAAAACTATAATTAAAAGAAAAAATAACTAACTGAAACTGTATTGTGTTCTTACAAAACTAACAAAAACGGATAAAAAATTATGGATAAAATTCCTTTTGTTTTCGTCTTTGTCAACATCGGATTGATACGAAATCGATTTATTTCACTCTAGCGATTTTAGCTGGCGGCACCCTACGACACTTCAGTCCGTCACTTCTCGTCACTTGTCGTCTTCTCGTCCTCACTCTACCTGGAAACATGGAGACTAAAGTTGGGAGAAAGCAGCAGAGTCCTGTCTGCGAGTTATTTGAATACGACAAAACTAAAATTAATACTAAAACTAAACTAAAACTAAGCCTTTAGAAAAAAAAAGAAAACTAATAAAAACTAGCAAACCTGCTCTAAAAACAAATTAAAACTAACTGAATTAGAGAAAAAAAAAGTCAAAACTAAATAAAACTAAACTATAATGACAAATCCAAAAGTATTAAAACCTTGGTTCAGACTGCAGCCAAATGTGGTACAACTCCAATTTTTTGCCGCCATTAAAACTATACTCAAATAATTGACATAAAAGCATATCTATAGATAGGTGTGCTGTTTTGAATGTCTGGGGTCACGAGAAATTTCTAATCATTAAAAAAAAAAAAAAAAGAAAAAATTAAAACTTACTAATAAAATTTGACATTATATAGCCTAAATGTTGCTTAAAATTAACATTTATTTGCAACATATTAAAGCAAACTATTACATGATCAAAAACAAATTAATTTTAAGCCAAAAAAAATGTCTCTGTTTTGAATGTCTGGGGTTGTCTGAAATTTCTAATAATTTATAAAAAATTTAGAAAAAAAAAGAAAAAATTTAAACTTACTAATAAAAATTTACATTATATAGTCTAAATGTCTCTTAAAATTAACGTTTATTTGCAACATAATAAAGCAAACTATTACATGATCAAACACAAATTAATTTTAATAAAAAAAAAAAAAGTCTTTGTTTTGAATGTCTGGGGTCACCAGAAATTTCTAATAATTTATTAAAAAAAATGAAAAAATTAAAACTCACTAATAAAAATTGACATTATATAGTCTAAATGTCATCTAAAATTCACGTTTATTTGCGCCATAGTATAGTAAACTATTACACGATCAAAAACAAATTAATTTCAAGCCAAATAAAAAAGTCTCTGTTTTGAATGTCTGGAGTTGTCTGAAATTTCTAATAATTTATAAAAAAAAAAAAAAAAAAGAAAAAATTAAAACTTACTAATAAAAACTGACATTATATAGCCTAAATGTTGCTTAAAATTAACATTTATTGGCAACATATTAACGCAAACTATTACATGATCAAAAACAAATTAATTTCAAGCCAAAAAAAAAAAAGTCTCTGTTTTGAATGTCTGGGGTCGTCTGAAATTTCTAATCATTTATTTAAAAAAAAAAAAAAAAAAAAAGAAAAAAATTAAAACTTACTAATAAAAACTGACATTATATAGCCTTAATGTTGCTTAAAATTAACATTTATTGGCAACATATTAACGCAAACTATTACACGATCAAAAACAAATTAATTTCAAGACAAAAAAAAAAAAAGTCTCTGTTTTGAATGTCTGGGGTCGTCTGAAATTTCTAATAATTTATTAAAAATTTAAAAAAATTTAAAAAAAAGAAAAAATTAAAACTTACTAATAAAAACTGACATTATATAGCCTAAATGTTGCTTAAAATTAAAATTTATTGGCAACATATTAACGCAAACTATTATATGATCAAAAACAAATTAATGTCAAGCCAAAAAAAAAGTCTCTGTTTTGAATGTCTGGGGTCACCAGAAATTTCTAATAATTTATAAACATAAATAAATAAATAAAGGGAAAAAAAAACTTACTAATAAAAATTAACATTATATAGCCTAAATGTTGCTTAAAATTAACATTTATTTGCAACATATTAAAGCAAACTATTACATGATCAAAAACCAATTTGTTTTAAGCCAAAAAAAAGTGTCTCTGTTTTGAATGTCTGGGGTTGTCTGAAATTTCTAATAATTTATGAAAAAAAAAAAAAAAAAAAAAGAAGAAAACTTACCAATAAAAATCTACATTATATAGCCTAAATGGTGCTTAAAATTAACATTTATTTGCAACATATTAAAGCAAACTATTACATGATCAAAAACCAATTCGTTTTAAGCCAAAAAAAAGTGTCTCTGTTTTGAATGTCTGGTGTTGTTCAAAATTTCTAATAATTCATTAAAAAAAATGAAAAAATTAAAACTTACTAATAAAAATTGACATTATATAGTCTAAATGTCATCTAAAATTAACGTTTATTTGCACCATAGTATAGCAAACTATTAAAATTGGGTCACGAGCCAAAAAAAGGTTGGGAACCACTGGGTTAATGTGAAATAGTTCTATGACATTACAGATTTTTTTTTGTCCTGAATCCTGCACTCTTAATGTTTTTACAGTTAACTTTTAGTAAAGAAGTAGTTGTTGCTCCAACCTTGAAATGCTACTGTTTTATCAGTGTTTGAACATCCATTTATTTTTTGCTAGGCCGTATCACATGCTTGGCTGGTGGCGTGGAAAATGAAGCGAGCGGCTCCAGCCTCCGTGACACCATTCAGATTGTAATTCTTGGATCAGATCTGAACAGAATGTTGCCTTGATGGAATAGTGCTCATTTTGGGCAGCTGAGATCAGTATTGTTGGTGTATTTTAATTATTAATTGGCTCCTCGCATGATGACAGAATGAGAAGGAGGTTACACTGTCTCTGTCTAATCACTCCAAAGCTCTGCTGTAAATTTTTAGGCGATGGAGAATTGGACGGGCTTATAGTGTGAATACTAACATTATGCAGAGCAGCTTGTTTTCGCTCATTAAGTGCAATTTTTTACATTTCTCCTGCGTAGTTAAAAACACTATTTATCAGAGGAGATAAGGGTGAAGATCACACCTTATCAATCATATGTTATCGCTCTTTCACATCGTGATGTTCTGCAAGTTTCTCCAAGTTACGTGTCTCCGAAGTACTTTACCTAATGTTATATTATAAAAGTAATTTGTTATTAGAAAATGTAATTATTGAGGTTGTGCTGTGCCATATATCCACTTTGATTTTCTAATTAGCTATGTTTTTTTTTAGCGCTGCCGTGAAACATTGTTGAACAAAACACCTTGGAAATTCAATCAATTCTCCATTATCTCGAATGTTAACCCATAAAAACCCAAATATCCAGTGTCGACCAAAAGCATGTATTGATCTAAACCAGGCGTGTCCAAAGTCCGGCCCGGGAGCCAATCACGGCCCGCGGTCAGATTTTATACGGCCCACAGCTTGGGTTTTATAATGTATTATTTATGGCCCACTTGGACTGTTGAACCGAGTATATGAATCATAAAAGGTTCCAAATGCAGTTCCTCCTTTCACCTCATGGTGGCAGCTCCACTCTAACTCTATCTGGCTCTGTGACCTTGCCGTGAACCCTTTTCGCTAATTTCTAACCATGGCGCCTGTAAATATAAAAACGAAAGTTGACAGTGACGGCCGCTGCTTCCAGGAGAAATGGGAATTACAATTTTTTTTCACTGAAAATCGAGGCGATTGTGTTTGCCTAATTTGTCAAGAGATTGTTGCCTTGTTTAAGGAATTCAGTGTAAAGAGACACGAGCAGACAAAACATGCTAACGCATACGACAAGCTAGCAGGGAGTGAGCGCTCCGAAAAAGTGAAGCAAATTCCAACTGCTTTAAACTCACAACAGTGACTCTGCATGTGAACCTGAGTTCAGTGAATTCACCACCAAGGCAGGCTACCAAGTTGCCAGGTTAGTTGCCTGTAACTGCTGGTGTTATGTACTTGTAGATGTGACACAAAATATTACTTTCTGAATGATTTTGTGAAAGACAAGAGTAAGAGACATATGTTTTCATCTGAAATGTTAACAGACTTTGCATTACTGAGTAATATATTAGTAATGATTACTCATATAAGTCATGTTTAAAATGAATGTGGGGTTAAGATTTGTATCAACTTCTTGGGCGTTTAAGATACTCCACACAGTTTGTTCTATGTTTTCTGACTCCAGATGTGAAAGGAAGGCAGAAATGTTTTTTTTTTTTTTAACTTGCTCACACCTGATTGGCTTAGATTTGGTTACATTGCCATTTTAAAAAATGATATTGTGACAATGAAAATAAAATTGTTGTAGAACAGTGCTTTTATATGTAATTTTTACTGTTTAAAAAACGTCCGAAGGGACAACTGGCCCCTGGCAATCTCCACATTATCAGATCTGGCCCTCTTTAAAAAAAGTTTGGACACCCCTGATCTAAACTGTCCATCCACTAATCCTATCACTACATGTCAATAATTGGTGTAAAATACAGTTTGTCGTCTTTTCATGATCAACAGATATGACCCATTTGGACGTTCAGAGGTTCTGTAGTTACCGTGGAAACACCATCATCTTCTACAACATTGATTCATCAGTAAAACCCACGGAGTTGGATAGTGAGGGATAACTATATTGACTAACCCTTTCATGTACAGTGGTCACTACAGTGGACAGTTGTTCTACAGCTGTTCTCTTGTATATTCATGGATTTTTTTTTTTTTTTAGTTTCATATCAGTCAACACAATACACAAAACACTGCAACTGATAACATTACTGTAACTTGGCTGTTCTTGATAAACCGAATCTAACATGTTTGAGTGTAAATCAATTCCTTGTTATCGTTATTAGACTGTAATTAACAACAAACACATTTTTTTTTGTTTTTGGCATATTATCTCCATGAAGTGACTCGTATTGGCGTTCACTACAAACAAAAAGTTAAGGATATTTTTTTGTTTTTTGCATTTTTTTTTTTGTCATTTTTGCCATTTGTAAATAAAACTATGTCTGGTCATTAAAAAAATGTGTTTTAATTCAATTCACACACAAAAAAAGTAAAAAGTGTTGTGCAAAAATCCCAAATGAAAAAAAAATAGCTCCAAAAATTTTAAATAGCCATAACTTTTTGTTTGCAGTGTATGTTAAAATGTGAGAGAACATCAAATTCGCAGCATTTAATGTTTTTATTTCATAGTTTTCACACAGTATATCAGTAAATACACGTTTTGTTGCTTTAAAAATTAAACGCACATTTTTGCAACTCCATGAAAAATAGCTCCATAAAAAAAAAAAAAAAAAAATCATCTCATTGTTTTTTAAATGCCTAAAGAGGAATAAAGAAAAAAATCTTGATTAACGTTTTCATAATTCATGCATGAAAGGGTTAAATTGCATTGACTTCTCTTAAGACATTTCAGGTTGTTCATATTTGTTGAGGTTATTCACATTTTTTTTTATTTTTTATAGTTGATTTTATTAGTACTATTGTTTCCCCTACTCTCATTTATTTTTAATGTGTTATGTTTTTTAGGGAGATGAACAGAATAAGAATTTCATTGCGTAGTATAACTACCTGCTTTGCTGTGCACATGACAATTAAAAAAACTCTTGAACTCTTGAATCTCTTGATTTTTTGTGAAAGGATAGTTTGTAAATGTTAGCATTTTCATATTTAACTTTTTTTTCTTTACACTAAAACATCAAGAAAATTTGCAGTTTTCATGATTTCCAGGTTATTCTGTTAGTATACTGGTCTGACCCACTTCAGATCAAATTAGTCTGTATCTGGAACCTGGTTTAAAATGATTCTACTGTTTGTTAATATCTTCTGTGTAATTTTTGCATTTCACAAATTCATCCCACAGGCCGGATTGGATCCTTTGGTGGATAGTTTTGGCCGACAGACTGTATGTTTCACACCTGTGCCATTTAGTGATCAGTCTGTTAAGTTCCTTTTTTTTAACTTTTTCAATCAGAAGTTGGTTTTATTTTGTCCATATTTATGAATCACATTCCCCGAACTGTCAGTCAAGTCTATTCGATTCTTCATTCAGTCTGTCAGTATGCTCTGAAATATCGTGAAGACCAAATCTGTGGAATAATCTAAGACCTGAACTTCAAACAACATCTACTTGATCATTGTTTAAAAAGCGTCTGAAAAGGACTGTAATTCATGTAAAAATGTAAGGCTGTGTATCACTTGATCCGTATTTGATGATTTGTAATGTGGATTACATTTTTATTGTTTTTACTTTATTTCAGTTATATTGTATTTTTTAATTTTTTTTAATTTTTTTTTTGTGTGTATTGTTCTTTTCAGGGGATGTATTCATATAAGCCTTCTTTTTGGCTTCTAACCTCTCCTGCACAATTTTGTCACTTGTTTGAATGTTGCTGTTTTTTCTATTGCTGTTTTTATTTTGTGCAAATAAATAAAATTTTTAAAAAAATTAAATAAATAAAAATTCACTCACAACATGGTAAGAATCAGGTGAAAAATAGGAAATTGTAGAATCAGTAGGTCTGTTGCTCTTCATTGGCCTTGTGTTTTCACTCAAAACTACTTTGTGCTCACTCTAATAATTATATAACAGGCCCATTCTAACCTTATGTGATTGCAAATGTGTTATTGATTTGATAGAAAAAAAAAAAAAGAAAAAAATCTCATTACCACCTGGAGTTATGTCCAACAATTCACATGGATTATTTGATGATTGGGCTCAGATTGTCAAATGACCTTGAGTTTGGGGGTCTCATATGAGCATGCTCCAAATGCTAGCTTTGTACTGCCCAGCTGTTGCAACAATAGATTGTTTTTCTCAATCCATCAAACAAATTAACAGTTTGCTCGGACACTTGGGTGCGAATGGCCAGCGTTGATAAAGCCTGCTTAGCTACACCAGCCCTGTCTTTGGTAAACTGTAAACAAACAGCGGCGTGTCAGGAATAGGGCGAGGCAAACATACTCAGCATTCAAGGTTACAGCAAGATATCGCTCTTTGGTGAATATTTTCTGGTTTATTGTGTGAGATAATTGTGGAATTAGTCGGTAAGTGGGGTGACTGAAAGCATGTGAATGGGCGTCACCGTGTGAAGTCTGTGGATTTTACTGTCTCCTGTGCAACAACCAATCATGTGCATCCTCATGAACTGATACTTTCTGCTGCAACAACAACAATAACAACAATAATAACAACAACAACAACAACAACAATAATAATAATAATAATAATAATAATAATAATAATAATAATAACAATATAATAATAATAATAATAATAATAATAATAATAATAATAATAACAATAATAATAACAACAATATAATAATAATAATAATAATAATAATAATAATAATAATAATAATAATAACAATAATAATAACAACAATATAATAATAATAATAATAATAATAATAATAATAAAATAACAACAATAATAAAATAAAACCAATAACAACAGCAATAATAATAACAACAACAACAATAATAATAATAATAATAATAATAATAATAATAATAATAATAATAATAATAATAACAACAATATAATAATAATAATAATAATAATAATAATAACAATAATAATAACAACAATATAATAATAATAATAATAATAATAATAAAATAACAACAATAATAAAATAAAACCAATAACAACAGCAATAATAATAACAACAACAACAACAACAATAATAATAATAATAATAATAATAATAATAATAATAACAGCAATAACAATTACAATAACAACAATTACAACAACAACAGCAACAATAATAATAATAATAATAATAATAATAATAATAATAATAATAATAATAACAACAATAACAAAAATAAAACCAATAACAATAACAATAACAATAATAACAACAATAATAACCATAACAACAATAATAATAATAATAACAACAATAACAACAACAATAATATCAACAACAATAAAAAGTTACAACAATAACAACAACAATAACAATAATAACAACAATAAAAATAACAACAATAACAACAACAATAAAAACAACAATAACAACAACAATAATAGCAACAATAATGATAACAACAATAATAACAACAATAACAATAATAATAATGAGCCATTTTAACCCTTTAGGTCTATGTAAATTTACCCATATACCATCTCTAGTCCAAAAAAGTGTCTTCTGGTTTCACTGCTACGGTAATTTGGAATGAAGGGAATATCTGTGATTCATTACTGGTTTGAAAAAAAATGCAGGATTTTAACAGGACGGTCATCAATGCCACCGAGTCACAAACCCTTCCAGTACAGCAAAGCCATAATTTGGAGGACTGAAAGTTTTATATACTTGGCCGTAATTGGTCCAAAAAAGTAAACTGTGTAGTCCCACACTTTGGGCACAGAGGTCAGACAGTCTGTTTCTTCAAAGGATAAAAGCTTGAACTAAGGGCATCTTATCCAAATTGCCTCATTATCAAGCACAGTTAATGTAGAGAGTGACATTTTTCATTGTCTTTTATCTGTTCTGCCTTTTTCAGTGTAATGCTATCGTAATTTACTTGAATAACTAAAAATACTACCTCACTGATTTATGCATCATCAAATCACATCATATAAGCCTATTCTGCAGCATTTGCACAAAATGTAATCTGATTTTTACACCTGTGTCACTGAATATATCTGGGATGTCAGGTAAAAATATACCGATGTCCTGTTTAGCGTCACAGCGTGCATCCTTTACCTCCTAAAGAGACTGTGTGCATCAGCTTCACTAACAGTAGTTCAGTCAGGATGTAGTGGTCATTAAAGTTGTGTTCTGCACCTGTTACACTCTGGGATTATGGATAATGAGGATAGATAATATGTGATATAACTTTTTATATTAGTACCCGAGACGCAGAGACAACACACCTACTGACTGGGTCCGTCTACTATCTGAACATTTTGTGCTTTATATCATTAACCCTCTGGTATCCCGTCCAGCAAGGCCCTTACTAAGCACCAAGTGTGCCTTTTTGGCACACATGTGGAATAATGTCAAAAAAATTTTCATACAGTTTGTTTTTAATTCTTTTACACTTTTTTCTATTTCATCAACTTGAGCCGTAAATAAAAATACCTAATACTCAATAACTGTCACATTTTTTAACCCTTTAAATGCCGTGTTTGTAATGTAAACAAACCATTTTTTTGGATGGAAAAAAACACAAAAAAATATATTTTTTCAATATACTACATAAAAAGTGGATTATATATGATATATTTGATTTTTCTGGCCCTGCATATGTCAGTGATTAACTCTAACATTGGTTAATTTGCATTATTATTTTTGGCGCTAGGTCAAATGTTCAAAAATACTAGCATCTGTCACCAAGTGTGTGTAAAATGCACACCCATAAATCAAACTATTAAATATTATATATTGATTTATTTTTCTGTTCTAATTAGATTTTATTTTTGTGAATCCAGGTCAGCCCTTAATCATACATATAAAATGGAAGAAATAGTGCATTTTTGGCACACTTGGGAGACAGATGCTAGTCTTGTAATTTTCTTTTGTTTACAATGTGCAAATTTTAGTTGGTGGCCAGAATTTTAAAGACCATGCAGAAATGAGCAACTTTTGAATTCTAACCTTATTTGAATTGTGAAAAATAATATGAAGTTTTTTAACACAATGTGCAAAGTGTGCCTAAAAGGCGCACCTGGATACCGGAGAGTTAAACAGTAATTCACTGTCATCACAAATGTGAAAATTTAGACAAAGAGAGTGATACTGAGACGGGAACCTCCTGAGAACCAGGAAAGTACAAGTTTTTACTTTTTTTTAACTTTAGCCAAAAAAATTTAAGCTAAAAAGCTAAAAAAAAAAAAATTATATTAGGGCTAAAAAATTATATTAATATTCATCTACTATAAAAATATAATAAATCAGGACAATGGATGTTTTTTTTCAACTTTTGCTCAAAGTTTAGACCCTTATGTTAATAAAAGTACATCAAAAGTGTATTTTAGTGCAAACTTTAATGTTCAAACATTATTTTTAATCTTGTGGGTTGAAATATACGCTATTAAAAATCTCTGACATGATCAATTAATTTATGCATATCATCGTCAATCCAGCCGAAAAAAAAAAAAAAAAACAGGCAAGGATAAAAAATTCTAATTTCTCTTTTAGTTTGTTACAGTTTACTCAGGCATAGTAATAGATACAATATTTTAGACAATGGGAATAGATTCTGTGAGGTCTCTAAATGTCCATAGACACCAAGAACATCCATATGAACCTTATTATTGTGAAGGAATTCTTCATTTACTTTGGGTATGTCTTTTTAGGCGTTTTTCCCCTGAAAATATGGTCAGGGTTAAACAGGTTAAATAAGTTCCTATATTGGAAACATCATGATGCAACAGTTTTTTCAGATGCATTTTTTGTTTTTACCTCTGCCACGAAGATTATGTTTTCATCGGGGTTTGTCTGTTTCTTTGTCTGTTCGCAAGATAACTCAAAAAGTTACAGACGGATTTCGATGAAATTTTCAGGAAATGTTGATACTGGCACAAGGAACAAACAAGAAAAGCACTTGGAGAAAGCAGACCTCCGCCAAGGCAGATCAGTGCCCCCCCACCCCCATCCCACCCTGATCACCACCAAAATTTTATCATTTCTTCCTTGTGCCAGTATCAACATTTCCTGAAAATGTCATGAAAATCCATCCATAACTTTTTGAGTTATCTTGCTAACAAACAAACACGCACACAAACACACAAAGCAAAGTGATCCCAATACCTCCTGGTGGAGGTAATAATGATTGAATTTTGGTGGTAATCAGGGGGTAAAAAAATGGTAAATGGACTGAACTTATATAGCGCATTTTCTACACCTTCATGGTGCCCAAAGCGCTTTACAATTCCTCACATTCACCCATTCACACACACGTTCATACACCAGTAGGCGACTGCTGCCATGCATAGTGCTGCCTGGCCCTACTGGGAGCAATTTAGGGTTCAGTGTCTTCCCAACGACACTTCGACATGTGGACAGTCAGAGCCAGGATTTTGAACCACCAACCCTTTGGTTATTGGATGACCCGCTCTACCAACTGAGCCATAGCTGCCATGGGGTCACTGATCTGCCTTGGTGAATGTCGTTTGCGCTCTCCAAGTGCTTTTCTAGTTACCTCTACCATCGGGGAGGGGGGGCAAATTTTTAGCTTGTTTGTCTGTCTGTTGGCAAGATAACTCAAAAATTTATGGAAAGATTTTGATGAAATTTTCAGGAAATGTTGAAACTGGCAAAAGGAGCAAATGATTACATTTTGGTGTTGATTGGAGGGGGGGGGCTGAGCTGCCTTGGTGGAGTTCTGTGCTCTCTGAGTGCTTTTCTAGTTTTTCTAGTTATTTTTGTGGAATATCCTTTCCGGTGGACCGTTTTTTTTTTGTTTGTTTGAACTGTGAACAGACGACTGAACAGTTGCAGGTTTGATGGGTCTAGTTGCAGCTAAAGCCATTGCTGAGTCTTTAAAATAAGAAAAAGAGGCTTGGCTGGGCCATGAAACACCACCAGTGGACTACTGAAGACTGGAAGAAGGTGTTATGGACTGATCAAACCTGCAACTGTTCAGTCTTCTGTTCACAGTTGAAACTCAGACTTGCTTACTACGACCACTATCTTCTCTGTGCTTTCAGCTGTTGTCCTGTCTGTCTCCTCTCACTCCAGCTGTTGACTGTCATAAACTAGTCTTCTGATTCTGTTGTGTCTTCGGCTCTTCCAGACCTCTTCCTGTCAGCATTTCCCAGTCCAGTTTCTGAGTGCCTTTGGATGGTGAAGGAAACTGGACTGACTGACACCTGGACTTTCTTGGACATTTCTCTGTAGGACAGACCTACATTTTTAAGTGTTATGATGGTCTGTCTCTCTGATAGATAGATAGATAGATAGATAGATAGATAGATAGATAGATAGATAGATAGATAGATAGATAGATAGATAGATAGATAGATAGATAGATAGATAGATAGATAGATAGATAGATAGATAGATAGATAGATAGATAGATTTACTTTATTCATCCTCTAGGAGAAATTCAAAATACAAAATGTGGTCACCGCTCCACAAACACAGCCATACCACATCAGCACACAATAAATAAATAAATCCAGAGTATAAGTAGCTGTGAATAGCTTAGATTAAAAAGAGGTAGACTTAAAAGACAAGATGTGTTTTCTACCTGTCACATAAAAACATAAAAGCATAAAAACATTACATTAAAGAAACCCACCCGAGGACAGAAGCGTTCCTGGCCTTCTACCTCCTATCTATCCCCACCCAGCTGCTCCTCCTCTCGTCTCCTCCCTCCTCCCCTCCCACTTAAAGAGTTATACAGTCTTATTGCACGATGGACAAACGATTTTGCGTATCTAGTGGTGGAGCAGCTCAATGAGCGCAGTCTGTCACTGAAGGTGCTCCTCTGCTGGTTTAGGACACTGTATAATGGGTGGTTGACATTCTGCATGATTGCCCTCAGTCTGGACAGGGTTCTCTGCTCTGTCGCCTCTTCTACCGAGTCCAGCTTCAGGCCCACCACAGAGCCCGCCTTCTTCTATCGTTAATTGCCTTTTCCTCTTTTCCATTTTTATAGTAACACACTACTTTCTGCAGTACAATACTGTTCAAATAATGCTCCCAACAGGATGGTACCAAAGTGTGTTCCAACACTACTTTTCTGCAGACAGAGGGAGTTGGAAGGAATTCACAAACGTTGGGACATCTGTAGGAATTGGTAGCACTAACTTTCCAGGCTTGATCAACTCCATTGCTGCAGAACTGCTTTAAGTTGTTAACCCATTTCTTGTTCGCCTTTTTGTATAATTCTGAAATGTACATTATAAAAAAAAAAGGTAAGGTTAAACCATACCTTTTTTTTTTTTTTTTTTTTTACCTGTGGCAGTTCACCACTTACCATTTCAAGCTGTTCATTGGACTGGAACTGCTTGAATTTCAATACAAAACTGGAAAAATTGGGGTGTTCTAAAACTTTTAACCGGTCATGTATTTATCTGACCAGTTTACAGTGAATTTAACCATTTGCAAGTGATTTGTATATTACATACAATACTTTTTTTTGGATCTGGCCACTAAGATTTTGGTAAAATTAATTGAATGTACACTAACCTGTTCTACCTCCCAATATTTTAATTGAATGTGTAGTAACTTGTTGTAGTAACTCCTAGTACTTTTATTACCTCCGCCAAGAAGGTTATGTTTTTGCCAGCGTTGGTTTGTCTGTCTGTCTGTCTGTCTGTCTGTCTGTCTGTGCGCAAGATAACTCCAAAAGTTATGGATGGATTTGGATGAAAATTTCAGGAAATGTTGATACTGGGACAAGGAACAAATGATTAAATTTTGGTGGTGATCAGGGGTGGGGGGGGCCATGGGAGCCCACTGATCTGCCTTGGCGAAGGCCTGTGCTCTACGGATGCTTCTAGTTTTTTTTTTGTTTGTTTTTTTTCTGACACAGTATTCTATTTTACAAGTGTGTATTTGTGTCTTTCTGTGCAATAAGTGTTTTGTATGTTTTTATATGCTTAGTTTTTGTTCATGTCTTTTTCAGATTCCGTGACTCAGGTAAAGACACAAGATTTCCAATGTACCTATACTGCGATATACAGGGTGGGGAAGCAGAATTTACCTAAAATGTAAAATTTATCTAAAATGTTTAATATCCGCTGATCCATAAATCCTATCAATACATGTAAATAATTGGCATAAAATACGGTTTTTCATCTTTTCAGGGTCATCAGATATGACCCATTTGGACATTCAGAGGCTTTGTAGTTACCATGGAAACACCTTCATCGTCTACAACATTGATTCACCAGTAAAACCCATGAAGTTTGATCAATGACAGTGGATGGAGACACTTGGTTTATGTTCAATTAATTATATATTTTCCTGAAAAAGTCACTTTTTCTCAAGTTTTCTCTGTTTTTGGTATGATAAGCCTCAAATGTAACCTCAGCATGATGATTCAAGTACATGATCAGTAAAATAAATATAGGAAAATAACAGATTTTTACTGAAAAAAAATGCAAAATGGAGAGGATAATATTATGATGAATGGTGATAAATCACTTAAAGGTTAAATAGAGATTTGTTTTGTATTCAGTTATTGATATATTTGCTAGAAAAGTCACTTTTTCTTCCATTTTTGATACGAAGTCTTGATATAATAATCTTTGAATTTACTGAGTTTTTATGAACATCCAAATTAAACATAGAAAAATACATCATTTACGGTAAAAAATGCAAAATGCAGAGGATAATATTATGATAAATGGTGATAAATCACTTAAATAAGGCTAAATACAGAGAAAAATCCATTTGGGAACTATCAGAAAAGTAACACTGGGTCTTTATGGGTTAAAAGGACACTAGTACAGGGTGGGGAAGCAAAATTTACAATATTTTGAGGCAGGGATTGAAAGACAGTGTATGACCAATTAGTTTATTGAAAGTCATGAGAATTTATTTGCCACAAGAAAACTGACATAATAGAAAATGTTTTTATTCTATGTGTCCTCCTTCTTTCTCAATAACTGCCTTCACACGCTTCCTGAAACTTGCGCAAGTGTTCCTCAAATATTCGGGTGACAACTTCTCCCATTCTTCTTTAATAGTATCTTCCAGACTTTCTCGTAATAGTTTTGCTCATAGTCATTCTCTTCTTTCCATTATAAACAGTCTTTATGGACACTCCAAGTATTTTTGAAATCTCCTTTGGTGTGACGAGTGCATTCAGCAAATCACACACTCTTTGACGTTTGCTTTCCTGATTACTCATATGGGCAAAAGTTTCTGAAAAGGTATGGATAATAGTGTTAGGTATGATTATGACATCAATATATGTTTGGTTTCAAAACAATTGACGTAGTGCCTGCTGAGAAAAAACAACTAAATGTTCATTGTAAATTTTGCTTCCCCACCCTGTATCTGTGCAAATGGCAAATAAAGTCTATTTTATTCTAAAAACTAGTTCACCTTACCTTCTTAGGGTGAACATGTGGTACTTAGGTCCTAGTTTGGAACGCTGTAAAAACATCTGTCTCCTGACATATAGGATTTGGAGATTTCCCCACAGGTCATCATCTTCTATTGAAAAGGTTGTAAAATAACTTTTGGAAAGAAGACCAGGGTTCAACTCAGGAATGAATCAAATCCTCTGGGGGTTGGTGCAATGGCAAGCTATGTAATGACACAAAGGTTTTCCAGCTCTACGATTTCACATGGATATACAGTTTCAATAAACACACCGTCCACATAGACCCACTGAACCCAGGACATTTGATTTACACAACTTGTCAGGCTATCAGAGACAGCGGGAAACTCTGCCTGACAGAATCAAAAGAGCCAAGCTGGGATGAGGAGGCTGTTTGGCTTCCCAAGTCCACGGTCATCTCACAGTCAGAGGTGACTTATTAGAATGTAACCCACTGAGTTGGCTTGTCTTGGCATACGTACATCGCTGGCATTTCCGCCTCCACATCTACCACTGTGCACTTTTTTTTCCTCTCTGAAGCCTTTTTTTGAAGGGGGGATAAAGTCAAAAACTTACATTAAAGTGCACTTACTTGGATATTGTACAACATTAAGGTTAATAGATTCAACTTAAGATAGGTTTCGGGGGTGGTACGACTGAAGATGTGTCGGTCGCTGTTATTCAAATCCACTCGTGTTGGGTGTCAGTACTCGAAGGTCAGAGAAGCACTCAGGCGGTCGCCTTTTGCGAAATGTCAACTCTGACAAAATACCACAATGCTCTTCATACAAAAAAAAATAAAACACAATTCTAAAAGGCGTGAGTGTGATTGCAGATCATGATTCACAGATTCAGAAATAGGGGTTGTTATCGTTCAAAATTTGCAGTACATTTGCATTTTGTGGGTGATTATTGTATAAAAGCTTTCGTTTTTTGTTTTCACATAATTACTCTGACATTTGGTGATAAAAGCCTCTCTTACAAACAAACCAAATGAAAAATCTGTACTGATCTGAGGCTGAAACCATTGAACATTTGTTTTTTAATTGCTCACACAACATTTCCTTTTGGGCTGATATTCACAGTTGGTTGTCATTAAAAATTGAACACATTCCGTCTTTTTCTTTATGTGATATTGTTTATTTTATGGATTCATTAGAAGTTAATATCAAAGATATTGTTAACCTTATAATTTTTTGAGGTAAATATTATATTCATTGTTGTAAGTAGAAAAACACGAACCCCTCCTTTAATTTGTTTTTATGTGATTTTATCAAGTATTACAAATCTCTTCAGTATTTGTTAATATGTCAAAAAAAAAAAAAGCCAGAAAACTTTATTTTCGTTTATCCAAGTCCTTGCTGTTTTAATTGTATCTTGCCTTAGTCTTTTGTGCTCCATTGTCCAGTCAGATTTATTTATTATTTTTCTTTCTGTTTCTCAATTTTCATTACACTTCAAATGTCTTAATCTTTTGTTTATTTTTGTTTCAGATATTTGTAATGGTTCTGTTTAACCATTCCACTATGTCTCCAAATGTATTTCTGTATTACTCTTCTGTAATATTTTTCCCATTCTTGTCATGTAAATTTGCTTTGTGCCAACAACAACAACAACAACAACAACAATAATAATAATAATAATAATAATAATAATAATAATAAAGAATAAACATCTTTCAAATGAGTGACCAAAAAATAAATAAATAAATAAATAAATAAATAAATAAATAAATACACAAGCTAAGGTGGCTAAAGCTAACGCCTGGATCTGCATGATGTGGTGTTTGTTTTTTTACTTTTATATTTTTTGTGGTTGTTGTGTCAGCTGGTTCTGGAATAAAGAACAAGTTGTTTATCATTTTTAGACATGTCTTTTTAACCGTCCGGTATCCAGGTGCGCTTTTTAGGCACACTTTGCGTTAAAAAACTTCATATTTTTCACAATTTAAATAAGGTTAAAATTCAAAAGTTGTTCATTTTTGCATGATCTTTAAAATTCTGGCCACCAACTAAAATTTGCACACTGTAAACAAAAGAAAATTACAAGACTAGCATGTCTCCCAAGTGTGCCTAAAACGCACTATTTCTTCCATTAGAACTACTGTTTTTGATCCGAAAGCCATTAAGACATAAATCCTGCTTTTACTGATAATTGGGCTTCATTTGAGAGGTGAGGGTCTAAATGAATTTATTAATGTTGTTAATGTTGCTGTTCATCATTGACATATGCCAGGCTGCAAAAATCAAATAATATGTAATCCAATTTTTATGTAGTATTTTGAAAAAAAAAAAAAAAATCATACTTTGTGTTTTTTTAATCAAAAAATGTAGTGACATCATGATGAAAAGAGATTGTATAAAGGGTTAAAAAAAAAAATCTAAAATGAATGATTATTTGATATGTAGTATTAGGGCTGACCATGATTTACAAAAATAAAATCAAATTAGAGCAGAAAATAAATCAATATATAATATTTAATAGTTTGATTTATAGGTGTGCCTTTTTTCACACTTGGTGACAGATGCTAGTATTTTTGAACATTTGACCAAAAATAATAATGCAAATTAACCGATGTTGGAGTTAATCATTGACATATGCCAGGCTGCAAAAATCAAATGATATGTGATCCACTTTTTATGTAGTATATTGAGAAAAAAAAAAAAATTGTGTGTGTGTTTTTTTGCATCCAAAAAAATGGTTTGTTTACATTACAAACACAGCATTTTAAGGGTTAAAAAATGTGACAGTTATTGACCATTTTGTATTTTTATTTACAGCTCAAGTTGATGAAATAGAAAAAAGCGTAAAAGAGTTAAAAACAAACTGTATGAAAACATTTTTTGACATTATTCCACAAGTGTGCAAAAAAGACACACTTGATGCTTAATAAGGGCCTTGCTGGATGGAATACCGGAGGGCTAATATTTTTACTATTTTATTTTGCCTATTCACAAAAGTTTACTTGAATATAATCAAAGAAAATAATCAATTAATTGATTACAAAAATAGTCAATAGCTGCAGCTCTAATGAAAATACAAGTATCCTATAAATGTCCTATCTACAGGGTGGGGAAGCAAAATTCACAATATTTTGAGGCAGGGATTGAAAGACAGTGTATGACCAATTAGTTTATTGAAAGTCATGAGAATTTATTTGCCACAAGAAAATCTACATAATAGAAAATGTTTTTATTCTATGTGTCCTCCTTCTTTCTCAATAACTGCCTTCACACGCTTCCTGAAACTTGCGCAAATGTTCCTCAAATATTCGGGTGACAACTTCTCCCATTCTTGTTTAATAGTATCTTCCAGACTTTCTCGTAATAGTTTTGCTCATAGTCATTCTCTTCTTTCCATTATAAACAGTCTTTATGGACACTCCAACTATTTTTGAAATCTCCTTTGGTGTGACGAGTGCATTCAGCAAATCACACAATCTTTGACGTTTGCTTTCCTGATTACTCATATGGGCAAAAGTTTCTGAAAAGGTATGGATAATAGTGTTAGGTATGATTATGACATCAATATATGTTTGGTTTCAAAACAATTGACGTAGTGCCTGCTGAGAAAAAACAACTAAATGTTCATTGTAAATTTTGCTTCCCCACCCTGTACTGTATACCATTCATATGTTCACAATGATCAGGACTTACCAAAATGTCCTGCGGTGGCTTCATTAGTCCTCGTTACCAGGTCAGGGATCAGTCCCACCTCTGCTCCCCTTTAGTTCAGGCAAGTGGGTGCAAGGGAACATTTATCCTCATATCTTAATTTTTTTGGAGCTTTTGGAAAGTTAAACACTTCTAATTGTACCTCTGGAGATGTATGTGGAGCCAGATCTTGCCTCTGATTTTGGCTGCTCCCTCTGTGGACTCAGGGGGGGTGATTAGTACCCAACTAGACCACCAGCCACTCCACAGTCCACTGCTCACAGCTCATATCATCGCCACAGCCATAGGATCCTGCAGCTACTGACTCCCACTACCACTTCACACTGTCCTTTTTTTTTTTTTTTTTTTTTTTTTTTTAGACGTGACATGTGACTACAGTGTGGAAATTGTTTTCCTACTGAGTCCTGTTAACTTCAGTAATTGTCTGACTTCTGTACAGTGCTACCAGCGGGTCAGATTTTTAACATATTTCAGATCACTGAGCTGTTGTGTCTTGTCATGTCGCTGAAATTACGATCACATATTCTTTTGAGTATAACACTTTGTACAAGCTCTGTTTTATGTCTCAGTAAACCAGCAGATAACATAATAATACTTACACTTAACAGTAGCTGCACCACAGACCTCACCTCCCTGCAAGTTGTTGTTTAACTCATTAACAGAGTTCCCACATGTCCTGGAAAACCTGGAAAATGACTGACCAATTTTCCAGTCATGGAAAACAGAAGTCAAATATCCTGGAAACGGTTAAGTTATCCTGGAATATTATTTATCCTCCCCCTGCCTTGTGACCTTGTCAAGGTTATTATCATTAACGAAAACAAACGAAATGACTAAAACTAGAATTGAAAAAAAAACACATCGCCGTCACTGAGCTCAGTAAGAAATAGTGACATTGCACTTTACTAACTTATTTAGTTATTTATTCCATTTTTTTTTGTTTTTTTGCTCTATTTATTATTATGTGACTTCCAATTTTTTAATTTTTTATTTATTTGTATGTTCTTACTCAGGTTTTATCCCGGATTGTTTTTATTGTTTTATCTGTTTTATCTTTTCTGGTTTTTATTGTGTTTTATTGCATCTTGTTTTTATTTATTTGATCTCACCTATTTTATTTACTTATCCATGCTGCTATACCGATGAATAGTGGAACACTGAGCACTTTTTGTTTTGTTTTTTGTTTTGTCCTGTCTTTTTGTCCTGTCTGTAAGCGTGATCAAGTGCCTGTCTTGCATGTTCAATGTAAGTGTTGTTGTAATGCCAAGGCAATCACCTAGACTGCAAAACAAATCTACCTACGGGTATAAATAAAGTAACCTTGACCTAACATTTTTGTTAACTGAAATAAATAAAAACTATAATTAAAAGAAAAAAATGATAACTAACTGAAACTGTATTGTGTGGTTATAAAACTAACTAAAACATATAAAAAGTATTGATAAAATTCCCTTCGTTTTGTTTTTGTCAATGTCAGATTGATATGAAATCGATTTATTTCGCTCTGGCAATTTTAGCTAGCGGCACCATACGGCACTTCACGGTCCATCACTTCTCGTTACTTGTGGTTTAGAGTCGGCTTCTCGTCCCCACTCTACCCGGAAACATGGAGACTAAAGTTGGGAGAAAGCAACAGAGTCCTGTCTGGGATTTAAAGATATGAATAAATTAAAACTAAATGAAAACTAAGCATTTAGAAAAAAAAAAGAAAACTAATAAAAACTAGCAAACCTACCCCAAAAACAAATTAAAACTAACTGAATTAGAGAAAGAAAAAAAAAAGTCCAAACTAAATAAAACTAAACTTTAATGAAAAATCCCAAACTATAACCTTGAACCTTGTGTGCCTAAACTGAAATGAAACAAAGGAAATAGTTTGTCAGTGATTAATTGAAAATATACAAATATTTTTAGAGGAAGTGCAGAAGAGAAAGTGAAAGACAAGAGAAAGTTGAGTTTACCCTGTAATCTGTGGGTGTGTTTGCATTATTCTATGACACATTTGTCATAATTATTTTTCATAGACAAATTATGGCCATTAGACTGCACATCAAATGTCTGAGTAATAAACATAGAAATAATCTGAGTAAATGCAAATTGCAACTGTAGACAAGAACACTTCCAAAAAATGAGGGGGACAAGGGAATGGATTAGTGTATGACATGATAACACTGGTCAACAACAAATTTATTGTTTAAGTTTTTTGAGCTGATTTAGAATAATTTTGGTGTGCTGAATCCAAAAATCACATTAATTTTGCTCAATCAGGTCAACTTTCTGAACTATGCTACATATTGGCTTTTTAACATTTTTGCTTACATTTATGGGCATTTTCACATCATATGATACAAAATTCTTTCATATTTCTTGCAATAAACAAGTTCTGAAGATTTTACTTTTGCCAATTTATGATTAATGTTTTTTTTAACCCATTAAGACCCAAACATCCACCATCTACCAAAATCATCTACTGATATAAACTGTTTAATCCCTGATGATCGACTAATCCACATCAATAATTGGTGTAAAATACAGTTCTTCATCTTTTCATGGTTATCAGATATGACCCATTTGGACGTTCAGAGGCTCTGTAGTTACCGTGGAAACACCGTCATCTTCTACAACATCAGTTCCCCAGTGAAACCCATGGAGTTGGATCAATGACAGTGGATAGAGACACTGGGGTTATGTTCAATTAATGATATATTTTGCTAAAAAAGTAACTTTTTCTTCAATTTTCTCTTTTTTTTTTAGTAATCCTCAACTTCTCTCTGAGTTTTCATGAACATCTACATGATTAGTAAATTAAATGTCAGAAAATACCTGATTTTCACTGAAAAAAAAAAACACAAAATACAATAAATAATATTACAATAATTGGTGATAAACCACTTAAGGATGGTTAAATATAGAGAAAAAAACATTTGGGAACTGCTGCAAATGTCACACTGGGTCCTTATGGGTTAATATTACAGGTGAATGAAATGGCTTCGACTAGAAGATCTTGCAAAAATAAGCCTGACGTATTCAGCTACATCTGCAGTGAATACACCATTGTACCTAACAGGAATCAAGTCACAAGTTTCATAAAGTGTGCTTACCAATCTTATTTTGGTATTAAACTTGGTGACCAAGATAAAGTTTGGGCGCCACACATGGTATGCAAGTCATGCATCAAATTTTTCAAAATCAAATTAGCAAAAAAACCTGATCTGATTGAGAAAAACAGATGTCCTTTTTGGATTTAGCGGTGCAAAATGGTCCTAATTCAGTTGAAAAAACCTAGACAACTTGCAAAACACATTTTTTTGTAACCCAGTGTAATTTGTCTCTGTAATGGCTGAAAATGTCCTGGAAAATAATTTCAAGGAAAGAGTGGGAACCCCGATAAAGACCCAAACAGCCACTGGCAACCAGAACAATACGCTGATGTAAATCAGATCCACTAATCCTATCAATACATTTAGAGCTGGTCTAAACCGACTCAGTGTCCATCTCTGTCTTCACTCACCGTTGAGTCCAACTGTCTTTAGTTGAAGCAGATGAATGTTTATCACAGTTTTCCCTCCTAAATACAGAGGTGTTACAGTGATTTGCCACTAAACGCCTTCAAGGCATGATGAATATATGTCAAAATGTGCAAAATACTCAACTGGGAAAATTTTCCAAAAATGTATTCACACCTGCGGCGATACGAGTTTGCAACAGTTGGGACACTTGTTTAGTTAATGATTTCATGCATACTGGTCACTACAGTGGACAGCTATTCTACAGCTGTTCTCTTGTACCGTATTTTTCGGACTATAAGTCGCTCCGGAGTATAAGTCACACCAGCCAAAAAATGCATAATAAAGAAGAAAAAAACATATATAAGTCGCACTGGAATATAAGTCGCATTTTGCATCCTTGCTCTGACAGAGGCGGTTGCGTTGCATGAAGCGGTAACACCAAGAAGGTCCTATCGCAAAGTCATTTATATTCATCTCTTTGGCAACTACCTGGGCGTGGAGACGCAACTGCACTGTTGACAAGCCTCTCCCGGCAGCATGTCGTTCGAGCACCCATGTGCAAACTCGTTCCTCTAGCTGTGGCCACCTAGCTTTTCGCCCGCAATTAGCTTTTTTTGTTTTCTTCATTGCAGTAAGAGTAACCTCCACTTTTCGCCAGTCCCTCACAAGTTTCTCACTCACTCCAAACTTTCTTTCTGCTGCTCTATTACCGTTTTTCGGCTGCATATTTCACTACCTGCAGCTTGTAATCTGCAGAACATGATTTTTTTTTTTGATGGCATTTTTTTTTCAGCCCTTCTCAGTTGTCTTTATAAGTTACCGGTAATGTTGAAATTTTAAATTTTCAGTGGTACAGATGTAGCAAGTACAGGTACACAAGCCTAGAGCGCCCTCTTGTGGCTGTCAGTGTGAAAATAACGAACATGTGAAATTATATAATAATGTGTTAATAATTTCACATATAAGTCGCTCTGGAGTATAAGTCGCACCCCCAGCCAAACTATGAAAAAAAGTGCAATTTCTAGTCTGGAAAATACGGTATATTCATGGATTTTGTTGTTCTTTTCGTTGTTTTTTTTTTTTTTTTTCATCCACTTGAGTCTCTTTTTATTGAACAGATAAAACGTGCAGATGATACCGTACAATTACATGAACCTCTGATCGACCTCCAAGACCTGAACCGGACCAGGTCTATGAGGAAGACCTGATGAGTCCTGGTTCATCTGATCCGTCCTGTGTGGACTTGATTATTGTTCCCATTTTGTTTTTATTGGAAAAGGTAACAAGACATCTTCAGCATTACCGTTCACACATACTCCATCTATCATAGTCCCCTTCGCATTTCATATTTTATACATACAAAAGTGTAAAAAAAAAAAAAAAAAAACATATGAATGGGTGCTTACAGTTTCAGTATTTCTCACATAAAAAAAAAAAAACAATCATAGCATTATGATACTTCTGGGTTCTTCAAACATCACACATGTTCACACAGAAAAACACAAAACAAAGAAAAAACAGGGAGATTGCAAAAAAAAAGGACACCTTTAGAGGAATGACACAAATTCTGGATGGCTAGAGGAACTAGAGGAACAAACTTGATCCATTTGTCAGAAATACGATAAAATGTATCCCTCTGAATTCAAAACAAAAACCATACCAAACGAAAACAAAAAGCTAGACACACCCACACGCACCCACGAAAAAAAAAAAAGGGGGGGGGTCCATTAATCACAAGAAAAAGAAGGAAGTGATCAAAAAAAGTTAAGAAGGGCTGCCATTATTATAAAACTTAGAAGGGATGGGTTTTTTTTTTTTGTTTTTTTTTTACACATATCTTTATTAAAGTTTTAAGACACTACATATCTTTTCTGACATAATCACAGAATCACAGGCGGCTGTCGCGAGAATTGTTCGGTGACCGTGTGATCTCAAGATTCGGTAACGTTCCCTGGCCCCCTAGATCGCCAGATTTGTCCATTTGTGATTTTTTCTTGTGGGGCTATCTCAAGAGTAAAGTGTACACGACTCGACCAAGAACTCTGGATGAGTTAAAACAGAGAATTCAGGATGAAATTCACAGTATCCCAGCTGAGATGTTGCAGCGGTCAATGAGGAATCTGAACAGCAGATTTCAAGAATGCATTCGTACAGGAGGACGCCATCAACAGGAAGTCATTTTTAAAAATGAAAATTCCATCATTGTTTCTTAAATGGCATGGTTTAAGGTTTCAGTTACTATGAATAAAATATTTTTCTTCCATCACTCTTGGTTTTATTGGATTGTTAAAAAGTTCCCGTTTTTTTTGTGGCACCCTGTATAACAAGGAAAACAACAAAATATTCATAGATAACTTTGAAATAACCCAAGTATCTTACGTTAATTTTTGGGTATTATTGTAGATGAAAAATTGAATTGGAAATCTCATATTAACCTTGTCTGTAAAAAAATCATGAAGTCATTTGGCATTTTGAACAGAGTTCGTTCATTGATCAATCATTCTGTTTCTTGACTTTTTATTATTGCTTAATTTATCCTTACATTATTTATTGCAATACTATTTGGGCGGCAACCTGTCTCACTTATCTCAATAAGATTTTCTTAATTCAAAAGAAATTTTTAAGAATGATCAGTTTTTCTAAGAGACTCGACTCATCTGCTCCTCTTTTCCAAAAATTCAATCTTCTCTCAGTTTTTGATGTGAACGTTTACCAGACCTGTGTCTTCATGTCCAAATATGTTCACTTAACTCATATTCTTCCTAAAGTTTTTCACAATTTCTTTATGTTGTGATCTGTTATTCACAACTTTCCGACACGATTTTCAAGCAAATTTTATCTTCCGTACTGCCGAACTTCAGTCTGTCAGTATCTCTGAAATATGGTGGACCAAATCTGTTGAATAATCTATGACCTGAACTTCAATCAGCATCTACTTTATCATTGTTTAAAAAGCATCTGAGAAGGACTTTAATTCATGGAAAAATGTAAGGCTGTGTATCACTTGATTTGTATTTGATGATTTGTAATGGGGATTACATTTTTATTGTTTTTACTTTAGTTTATTATTTCAGTTATATTGTATTTTTTAAATTCTTTTTTATGTGGGGAGGTATTCATATAAGCCAGGGGTGTCAACTCATTTTAGTTCAGGGGCCATATTCAACTAAGCTTGATCTGGCCGGACCAGAAAAATAATAACATAATAACATATAAGTAATGACAACTCCAAATTTTTGTCTCTGTTTTAGTGTAAAAAAACAAAACAAAACAAAACATTAAATTATGAAATACTTACTTTTATAAACTATCCAAAAAAAAAAAAAAGAAAAAAGAAAAAACTGAAATTTGAATTAAGAAACGTAAGAAAATTTAGTACAATTTTAACCTTATTATTCCTCAACTATCATTTCTCCATGTGCATTATGGATCAGATCTACAAAGACACTAAACACTGAGGAACAGGCAGAAAAACAGTTCAAATTGTGCTTAATTTCTTTAGACATTTCAGGTTGTTCATTTTGTTCAGGTTATTCACATTTTAGTGTTACAGGATAGTTGTAAATGTAAATATTTTCATAATTTAATGTTTATTTTTTGCACTAAAACAAGGAAAAAATTTAGTTGTTAATTCTAGATTTTTTTTGGGCTTAATTCAAGATTTTTTTCTACTAATATGAAGATTTTTTTTTTTTTTTTTTTGGCTTAATTTTTAAGGATTTTTTGTTACTTGAATTTAACAGATTTTTTTTTTGTTTTTTTTGGGCTTAATTCAAAGACTTTTTTTTTTTACTTTAATGGGACCATTTTTCTGGCTTAATCAACGATTTTTTTTTGCTAAATTTGCGTTGGGTTTTTTTTTGGTTCAATTGAAGATTTTTTTACTTAATTGAAGATTTTTTTTTTTTTTTTTTGCTTAATTGAACATTTTTTCCTTAATTCAAGCTAAAACATTTTTTTTTTTGCCTAATTCAATTCAAGGACTGTGGAATTTTTGCACTTGGCAAAACATCCCAGGGGCCGAACTGGACCCTTTGGCGGGCCGCATGTTTGACACCCCTGATGTAAGCCTTCTTTTTTGGCTTCTAACCACTCCTGCACAATTTTCTTACTTGTTTGAATGTTGTTGTTTTTTCCATCGCTGTTTTTATTTTGTGCAAATAAAAAGTTAAATTAATTAATTAAATTATTATATATTACCCCTCTATCTCGTACTAAATTAAAAAATGATTGGGTTTCTTGGGAGTCTACACATACCGCGACAGTTTCTTCTCTTCTTCTCTTGTTGTAACGTACATCAACATCTGTTTTTTTCATTCACCTGACTCTAGTTGTGAAAAGGTCTTTCATCTCCAGTTTTGCATGATATACAATTTTGCGTTTATGCCCGAAAAACCACCTCTTGCCAGCGCAAAAACTTTAATCCAAAAATGAGACTTTTGGCGAAATTGTCGTTTCATTTGGTACATTTTATGCGCAAGTTATATTTGTGCAATTTGAGGGTCAATGGAAAAGTGACTAGTGCTGGATGTTTAGGTCTTTACGGGTTAATTCAGTTGGACTAAGGTGGTGTGTTCACGGGGAAAATTACATCAATAAACTGCTTTCAAGAAATGTGATGTAGCTTTCCCAGGAATTTCGGGTGGGAAAAAAGTCTTCTACATATCAACAGGACAGGATGCGTACTAGGTCCGACTCTTCTCTTCTCTTCGCTTGAGTTGATCTTGATGATCACTACAGTTAAAATATGGAAATCAGAACTAAATCAATAATGACTAGATGCACGTCTGTGTGTGAGATGTGCTGAATACCAACTAGTTTATGTACAGTTGTTGAATCTAAAACATGAAATTATGCACTTCAGTCAGTCGTCTTCACCAGATGTTCCCCAATAAGGAAAATCTTATGCATTCTCCCTGCAAGCCTAAATTTGACATCGTATAAATGTGGTGGCAAGGTTTGTATCAAATTTACTTTAGTTCATTTTCACGTAATTCCACGTCTGCCGATGCAAAAAGGTGATGTACACAAATTCACAGTCGGTAAGATACTTTGAGAGGCACAGAAATGGAAGAAAGGGTTGAAAAGGTTTTAATGATAGAGGATGATGGAGAAGGTAAAACAACAAACAAAAAAAAAAACATCACTGGTGTTTAAACCCTTTATAGTTCACTCATAGAAATACTTGTGGAAATCTAAATTTAAACCTCGAGGTGTTATTGGAGGACAGAACAGGACTTTATTACTTCTGTGAAATTAAAAAAATCAATAAATAAAAATGAAAATGTTATTGGTCATGTAGAAAATCAAGGTCAGTGAAGTTACCATATTTGGTTCCTTGCCCATATGTGACAAAAAAATAAATAAAATAAAAAATCCATGAAGTATATATAAAAACTCAAGGTAAAATATTTTATCCCAACATTAGGGGAAACAGTACATACAAGGTATTAACCCTTTATAGGACACTCATAGAATACTCTGAAAATCTAAATTTAAACCTTGGGGTGTTATTGGTAGACAGAACAGGACTTTATTACTTCTGTGAATTTAAAAAAAAAAAAAAAAAAAAAATTATTGTCATGCAGAAAATCAGATCAGTGAAGTTACCATATTTGGTTCCTTGCCCATATGTGACAAATAAATGACTAATACAAATTTTAAAAAAATCCAAGAAGTATACATAAAAACTCCAAGGTAAAATATTTGTATTCCAAACATTAAGGGAAACAGTACATACCAGGTATTAACCCTTATAGGACACTATAGAAATACTCTGAAACTGAAAATGTCAACCCTCAGTGTGTTATTGGAGGACAAATAAGAACTTTATTACTCTTGAGAAATAAAAAAAAACCTAAATGTATTGTCATATAGAAAATCAATGAAGGCAGTGAAGTAACCATATTTGGTTCCTTGCCCATATGTGCCAAAAAAAAAACAAACAAAAAACCATGTAAGTGAAAGTATATTGACGGACGTTACAACAAGCAAAGAAGAAGAAGAAACCAGGTCGACCTGGTATATGTGGACGCACCAGGAACCCCAATCATTTTTTAAATTAGTACAGGATTAGAAGGGTAATAATATAATAATAATAATATAATAATAATAATAATAATAATAATAATAATAATAATGAATATATCTGTATATCAACACCATATTTACGTTCGTCGCCATGTTTATGGAATGACTTCTCGTGTCATCTCGCGATAATAAATAAACAAATCATCGCATTTGTGATTTAACAGAAAAACCGACATTACGCGCTTTTTTTTTTTTTTTTCGACATTTAGTAAATATCGGTAAACTTTTGCGCAGATGTCCAATGGAAAAGCGACAACCGATGATAGGGTTATCATTTGAATCAGGGTGTTGGATCTAAACATGCAGGACAGTAGATCTGGAGGACCAGGGTTGGTGAGTTATAATGGATAACATTAGCAGCACTGACGCTTATTCAATACAGTCTAAATAAGCATGTGATTTGTTAAGTGTTTTTTAACAAATGTCCACTCTGCGAAATATATCAGTCTGTGTTTTTGCAGAAAGCAGCTGCCGGGCTGTGGATAAAGAACATCAAATAAATGAAAAGTTCCTCTCAGGGGAGTCCCACAGCAGGCCCTTCACTTAACTTTAATTCTCGTTTCCTTTGTTCACAGAAGGCCATTTGGAAAGTAGGATTGCGAGTGGATTGCATGGTATGATTTTGGTTTGGGGAGATGAAATCGGGTGATGTACTTTCAACACACACACGTACGAACACACACTCACATAAAATACCTGGAAAGCTTTTTATTCCAGTTAATAGGGTGCGACAAATTGAACTCTGGTTTCGGTTTTGGTTCCCTTGGACGCGGACTGAGGTTTTAGTGGTTTGGCCAGGTGGGTCAGTCCCAGACTAACACTGGAGCATGGACCCATATGTGGACCCCTATGAGCTAAGATTCTAAAATATCATATTATTACTGTATATGGATGGCACTAACACAAAGGGTGGAGCAAACATGTGGGTCATCTTTGTAATCTGGGAAACTTCTCCTTTTTTCAAGGACTCATGTAGATAATACATATCTACATTTACATGCAGTGAAAAATAAATGTACCCTTAGACGCACAAAGTGGGTCAAAAATTCTATTCTATTCCACTCTGTTTCTATTGGATTCTGTTCTATTCTATTCTATTGGATGCCATCTATTCTTTTTATTCTATTCAAATTCAATTCTGTTCTCTTCTATTGTGTTCTGTTCTATTCTTTTGGATTCTGTTCTGTTCTGTTGGTTCTATTCTCCTTGTTCTGTTCTCATGTGATCTCTTCTGTTCTATTTGATTCTGTTCTCCTCTACTTCTGTTCTGTTCTATGTTGTTTCTCAGTGCTTAACTTTGAACATTTATATTGTATGGAGACTTGCTGGTCTTAGAACTTGAAGTTTCCAGGACGTTATGACTTTTATTACCTCCGCCAAGGAGGTTATGTTTTTGCCAGGGCTTGTTGTTTGTCTGTTGTTTGTCTGTCCGTTAGTGGCAACATAACTCACAAAGTTATGGACAGATTTGGATGAAATGTTCAGGGTTTGTTGGAAATGGGATGAAGAAGAAATGATTAAATTTAGGTGGTGATCGGGGTGGGGGGGCCCACGGAGGGGGCCCAGTCCAACAAACCCTGAAAATTTCATCAAAATCTGTCCATAACTTTTTGAGTTATGTTGCACACTAACGGACAGACAGACAAACAAACAAACCCTGGCAAAAACATAACCTCCTTGGCATGGGGGGGCCCACGGGGGCCCTGGCAGAGGTCTGCGCTCTCCGAGTGCTTCTAGTTATATAATGAACAGTCAAATTATCAAATTAATTGACCATTTTGTTCCAGTTGCATTATAGTGTTTTGTATTTGATGCGCTTTGATTTTAATGTGTAAACACTACTGAGAAGTGTGGTAGTAAAATGATAGATAGATAGATAGATAGATAGATAGATAGATAGATAGATAGATAGATAGATAGATAGATAGATAGATAGATAGATAGATAGATAGATAGATAGATAGATAGATAGATAGATAGATAGATAGATAGATAGATATTGAAGTAATAAAAGTAATTTAGAGTTTACAATTGAAGTCAGTTAGTTTTCTGACTTCATTTTACTGGCAAAGCTGAACCCTAATAAAATATTAGAAAAAATTAAAGTAATTCATGTGTATGTCACTCAACACTACTGATATCCACGGGTTGTAATCTGGCCGAGGGGGGGGGGGGGGGGGGGAGGTCTAGGTGTTTTAACTTTGGGTATATTCCCGCTGGGGGTATACTTTGGCCGTTACACCAGTGAGGTTGTTTTTTTTGCACTATCTTTGTAATGAGAAAAGACAGTGAGAATAAATGACTTATGTTTTGTATTCAGGTGTTCCTCAACAAACATTGTTATGGACATCGCATCATTTCAAGAATGTCAATTAGGAACCACTAGTCGCTCTTTCCATTACACATATGCACAAAACTTTACGCGAATTACTAAATGTGAAGTGGAATTTCCCGTCATAATGTTTAACCGAATCAACCACTACCTAGGTTCCAAGTAAACTTGGTATCAATTTAAACTAAAGTCCTACAAAATACTATGAAGTCACACGTGGAGACAAGGAAGAGTTGAGGCAGCCAGTCTTCAGAGCCAAACAGCTGTTTATCATAGAAACACAAATGAAACACGTTGAGAGAAACCCCCGGGCTAACTCTGACGAGTATCCTCGCGTCTCAGCTTTTATACTATTGGGTTTGGTGTGTCTCCCCCCAAGCCCTTCCCCTTACTTTATAACTTTTAGGTGTTTTCTCACTAAGTTCTAATATCAGTTTTAGCTTACAGGCCGATAGGTTGTAAGCTAAAATACTATCATAATAAACTATAAATAATGAAAACCACATATTTTTTCTCTTTGCTTTAGTGTAAAAAAAAAGTAAATTACACAAAATTTGAACATTTACAGACTAGCTTTTTACAAAAAATGTAAAAAACCTGAACAAATATGAACAACCTGAAATGTCTTAAGAGATTTAAGAGTAATGTTACCAATATTCTGTCTGTTCTTACAATGTTTTGTGCATTGGAGATCCACTGTGATCTGTATGTTGTAATGAACATGTAAAAATGAGAAGCTGAGGCCAAATAATGGCATAAATTGTTAAAATTGCATTTTTTCCTTAATAAATTTCATTTGGTTATGGTTGTACATGTTTTTCCACATTTTTTTAAAGGATGTAAAAATTTTGATAATATAATTTTCCTTTTTTCACTCTAAAACATAGAAATTAGACATACAAATTTGGAATTGATATTTTTGTATTATTGTGTTATTATTTTAACCCTTTCATGCATACTGATCACTACAGTGGACAGTTATTCTACAGCTGTTCTCTGATACATTTATGGATTTTGTTGTTTTAGTTCCATATCTGCCAACCCATTGGTCACTCATACATCATCCCAAACACTGACATTGACAACATTATTGTAACTTTGCTGTTCTTGATAAACCTGATCTAACATGTTTGAGTGTAAATCAGTTGCTTGTTATTGTTACTAGACTGTAATTAACAACAAAAATGTGTTGGGTTTTTTTGTTGTTTTTTTTGCATATTATCTCCATGAAATGAGTAATAACTAGTATTAGAGTATGTTCAAATGTGGCAAAACATCAGATTAACAGCATTAAAATGTTTTTATTTCATAGTTTTCACACAGTAGGTCTGTAAATACATGTTTCTTTGCTTCAAAACTTAAATGCATGGTGTCCAGCTTTTTTTTTTTCTTAATTTTTGCATTATTTTTTCATTTTTGCAACTCCATGGAAAATAGCTTTATAAAAAATTTCAATCCCATTTTTTTAAAAGCCTAAACGGGAATAAAATCACTCAAGAAAAAAATTTTGATCAAGGTTCTCATAATTCACATGAAAGGGTTAATCGTGTGGCCCCTGAACTAACATGAGTTTGACACCCCTGGTCTAGATTTTAACATTCAGACTCAACAATGTCTGGGAATAACATTGGACAATAAACTCAGTTTTGATCGCCACATCATGGACATTCAGAAAAGAAGCCAAAAACTACTGTCTGCAATCAGAAAACTGAAAGCACCCCGTGTCACTCCACATCTACTGCTACTCTCTACAAGAGCATCACCCAGCGTGTCCTCCTCTGCTGCTCCACATGCTTCTTTTCCATGATCTCAGTCACCAACCAGACAAAACTAACACACCTTGCCACCAAAATCGTCGGTCTTCCCACACCTAACCTCACAGAACTCAACAACAAAAGATCCATAAGACACTTTGCACTCTGAATAGAACAGGACAGAACACACCCACTCAATCAGTACCTCATCCCACTACCCTCAGGCCGTAGATACCAGACATTATCTTTCAGAAGAGCTCGCTTGGGAAGGAGTCTAATTCCTGCAGCTATAACCACTTTAAACAACAGACCCCACCGACATTCTCCTCCTCATCTCTGTTGCCATGTCCACCACAACTAAGAGTTTTTGTGATCAGTCTGCCTTTCTGTGTGCTTTTTTTCTTTTCTGTCTGATGTCGATGTGTGTGTGTTTTTGTGACAAATCCTATGTACAGTCATGTGGGAACAAATATCCCTTCTGGGACAAATAAAGTCTAAGTGTGTAATGTCAGTTTTTCCATAAAATCCCAAATGTGATGATTTGTTCATTTATTTTCACGAGCTGTCACAAGAAGTCATCCCATTAACATGGCGACGAACATAAATATCTGATGTTTGGAATCTACACTGTAAAAAAAAAAAAAAAAATCTGTAATTTAACAGAATTTTTACTTTTTTTTTTTTTTTTCCATTACCGTATTTTTATGAGATGGTTAATTTTCCGTTATTTAACAGTATTTTTTCGGCACCCCCGCTGCCGGAATAATACTGTTTTTTTACTTTTTTTTTTTTTTTTTTACAGTGTAGAATATGGTCATTACCCTCTATCCCATCATAAATTAAAAAATAACTAGGTTTCCTGGGTATCCATACATACCGTGCCATGTTTGTTTTAAAACTCTTCTAAGCTTTTTTTTTTTTTTTTTTACAGATTTTCCTGTATTTTTAAGATACAGGAAAATATCAGTGGAATTACAAAAATAGACTGTGACTTTACAAGTCAAATGTAAAATAACATGAAAAACTGTACCTGTGAATAACCAGATGTATTGTGATTTCACAAATACTTATTTTCTATTTATGGGATTTAACTGTTGATTTAAAGTTTAATACTGTAAAAAAAAAAAAAATCATAAAATGAGCTTTTCTGCAACTTTAAGCCCTATTATTTGTTTTATAACAATGTTCGTCCATATTATAGGTAATTTGATGTTTTAATACATGTAATATTCTTTATTAAACATTAAAAAGTCAAAAAATATGCAACATGTCATGTAAAGTTAGGGCAAAAAACTAGATTTTAATTATGGAAAATTACTGTATTTTTATGAGATGGTTATTTTCCATTATTTAACAGTATTTTTTTGACACCCCCGCTGCTGGAATAAAACCGTTTTTTTTTTTTTTTTTTTTTTTTTTTTACAGTGTAGAAAATGGTCATTACCCCTCTATCCCATCATAAATTAAAAAAAACTGGGTTTCCTGGTGTATCCATACATACCATGCCATGTTTGTTTTAAAACTCTTCTAAGCTTTTTTTTTTTTTTTTTTTTACATATTTTTCCTGTATTTTTAAGATACAGGAAAATATCAGTGGAATTACAAAAATAGACTGTGATTGTACATGTCAAATGTAAAATAACATGAAAAAACTGTACCTGTGAATAACCAGATGTATTGTGATTTCACAAATACTTATTTTCTATTCATGGGATTTAACTGTTGATTTAAAGTTTAATACTGTAAAAAAATAAAATAAAATAAAATGAGCCTTTCTGCAACTTTAAGCCGTATTATTTGTTTTCTAACAATGTTTCCATATTTATAGGTAATTTGATGTTTTAATACATGTACATATTCTTTATTAAACATTAGAAAGTAAAAAAAAATAAGCAAAATCTCATGTAAAGTTAGGGCAAAAAACTGTGTTTTAATTATGCAAAAATTACCGTATTTTTATGAGATGGTTAATTTTCCGTTATTTAACAGTATTTTTTCGGCACCCCCGCTGCCGGAATAATACTGTTTTTTTAACTTTTTTTTTTTTACAGTGTAGAATATGGTCATTACCCCTCTATCCCATAATAAATTAAAAAATAACTGGGTTTCCTGGTGTATCCATACATACCATGCCATGTTTGTTTTAAAACTCTTCTAAGCTTTTTTTTTTTTTTTTTTTTTTTTTACAGATTTTTCCTGTATTTTTAAGATACAGGAAAATATCAGTTGAATTACAAAAATAGACTGTGACTTTACAAGTCAAATGTAAAATAACATGAAAAAACTGTACCTGTGAATAACCAGATGTATTGTGATTTCACAAATATTTATTTTCTATTTATGGGATTTAACTGTTGATTTAAAGTTTAATACTGTAAAAAAAAAAATAATAATAATAAAATGAGCTTTTCTGCAACTTTAAGCCCTATTATTTGTTTTATAACAATGTTCGTCCATATTTATAGGTAATTTGATGTTTTAATACGTGTAAATATTCTTTATTAAACATTAAAAAGTAAAAAAAATAAGCAAAATCTCATGTAAAGTTAGGGCAAAAAACTATATTTTAATTATGCAAAAATTACCGTATTTTTATGAGATGGTTATTTTCCGTTATTTAACAATATTTTTTCGGCACCCCCGCTGCCGGAATAATACCGTTTTTTTTTGTTTTTGTTTTTTTTTTTACAGTGTAGAATATGGTCATTACCCCTCTATCCCATAATAAATTAAAAAATAACTGGGTTTCCTGGTGTATCCATACATACCATGCCATGTTTGTTTTAAAACTTCTAAGCTTTTTTTTTTTTTTTTACAGATTTTTCCTGTATTTTTAAGATACAGGAAATATCAGTGGAATTACAAAAATAGACTGTGATTGTACATGTCAAATATAAAATAACATGAAAAAACTGTACCTGTGAATAACCAGATGTATTGTGATTTCAAATACTATTTTTTATTTATGAGATTTAACTGTTGATTTAAAGTTTAATACTGTAAAAAAAAAATAAATAAAATGAGCTTTTCTGCAACTTTAAGCCCTATTATTTGTTTTATAACAATGTTCGTCCATAATTATAGGTAATTTGATGTTTTAATACATGTACATATTCTTTATTAAACATTAGAAAGTTAAAAAAAAAAAAAGCAATATCTCATGTAAAATATGGGCAAAAAACTGTATTTTAATTATGGAAAATTACCGTATTTTTATGAGATGGTTATTTTCCGTTATTTAACAGTATTTTTCGGTACCCCCGCTGCTGGAATAATACCGTTTTTTTTACTTTTTTTTTTTTTTTACAGTGTAGAATATGATCATTACCCCTCTATCCCGTACTAAATGAAAAAATGACTGGGTTTCCTGGTGTATCCATACATACTGTGCCATGTTTGTTTTAAAACTCTTCTTCTACGCTTATTGTAACATCCATCAACGTTCTTTTTTTTTTTTTATTCACATGATTCTAGTCTAGGTCTTTTCATTGCAGTTTTGCGCGATATACCACTTTCGCTGCAACTAAAAAACACCTTTTACCAGCGCAAAACCTTTTCATCGAAAAATAACTCATATTTCCATTCGTCAAATTTTTATGTGCAACTTATAGTCGCACGTTTGAGGGTCAGTGGAAAAGCGACAATTGTTGTATCGTTTATGAAATGTGTGAATATCGTTTTTAAGATATACAGTATCCGATGGGTCAAAGACGGTCTCAGTGGCTGTTTTTATGGACAGTTTTTAGCTGTTGTTGGTTTAGAGTCAGAAATGAAATAATCACGAGACTCTCCACTACTGTCAGAAAAAAGTCAGACATGTCAAACATTCACTACGTTGAACCATGCAGTGTAGTCCCTCTGTGTTTTCAACTGTGTATTATAGATCTGTGGACATCATCTGTATGTCCAGGGTATGACGGATGGATACGGGTAGGAGAAAGAAAAGAAACACCAGACGTAAACCAGTTGTATCTGCTAAATTCAACCAAATATCACACAGAATATATGCAGTCAAACTCTGCTTCATTTCCTGTGTCCTCGAGCAGCGGCTGAATTCATTCATACACACCTGAAATCAGGAAACATTTAGCTCAAATGCTACCGAGTGAATGGGATTGAGGTCAGACAAGCGAATCACTCCACCGTCCATTTACGACAGGATTAATGCTACTTTCACAGAGTTTCTCCAAATAGTGTTGGGTCATATCTAATTGTGATTCTTCACCTCTTCTGGGGTGAACCGTACACTGTGAAATGTTCTTTCAATATCCTCCTGAGACCCAGCAATGCATTTTTGTCCTCTGTAGGGGACAAAAGTTTCACAGTTTTACTAAAAAAAATGCTGTCCATTGCAAAGGACATTCCATTAAAAATAAATAAGTAAATAAACATATTTGAAAACAATGTGTGTGGAAAAACGGTTGCATTATGCAGACAATTGTTTAGTGTAAAAAAGCCAAAACTTTCACAGGGTCACCTGGGTCTCTGGAGGATATATATAATATTTAATAATATTATATTCTATATTATCGTCAGGTTCCTGATAAACCTGCTCAGTGACATTTTTGGTTGGGAATAAAAACCTGCTATCTCCCCTATTGTTGCTTCAAATTTCAATCTCCTGTGAAAGTTGTTTACATTGTATCATAAGTACCAACATTAAAGGAACAGATTTTTTTGTATATTTCACAGTTTCCTGTTATATAAACAGTTTTTTGTTCTCCTGTAAAATTTGCCAAAAGTCACATAGCAGGTTTTATCAGGAAGTCGACATTATGTTGTGCAAAGAAGTCAAATAGCAGCAATCAGGAAGCTTGTATCATTTCCACATTCATTCCACACTGATTTTGGTTCGGTTTGTCTGTGTGTTTGTTTGTTTGTTGGGAAAAGTAGGTCAAAGTTAAAAATTTTTTATGATTTTTTTTTTTCCCCATTTAGCTACTCATAATGAGCGTAATTTCACATGTCTGTAGCAGCAAAACAATTGGTTGAATTCATCCCAAATTGGGTTTATAGATTGCCAGTGACCCAGAATAGACGCAGATACATTTTGGGAAAAGTAGGTCGAAGTTCAAATTTTTATGAATTTTTAAAATATTTTTTTTCTACCACTTTCTTATAATGCAGTGTTTTTCAACTTTGGGGTTGGGACCACACATGGGGTCGCCCAGATTTCAAATGGGGTCGCCTGGAATTTCTAAAATTGATAAAAATAAAAAGATAAAAAAAAAATTACTAGGGCGACACGGTGGTGCAGTGGTTAGCACTTGTGCCTCACAGCAAGAAGGTCCTGGGTTCAATTCCAACACCAGTCGACGGGGGGGTGGGACCTTTCTGTGTGGAGTTTGCACGTTTCTCACCGTGTCTGCGTGGGTTCTCTCCAGGTACTCCAGCTTCCTCCCACCATCCAAAGACATGCACTGATAGGTTAACTGGTTAATCTAAATTGCCCATAGGTGTGAATGTGAGAGTGATTGTTTGTCTCTGTATGTTCAGCCCTGTGATGAACTGGCGACTTGTCCAGGGTGTACCCCACCTTCGCCCCTATGTAGCTGGGATAGGCTCCAAGCGACCCCCGTGACCCTAGTGAGGATAAAGCGGGTTCAGATAATGAATGAATGAATGAATGAATGAATGAAAAAACTTACTAATAAAAAATATATGGTGAGTTGAGAGAAAATCCCAATCCATGAAAGACATGACAAACTGTGAGGCTGAAACTGCAGCACTGTGGTTCTGTTTATCTTTCAAATGTTCATTGTGGTCAGTTTCAGATGCTGCAGCTCTTTCATAATTCATAGTTGAGTTCTTGTTTGTTCAGTATTAATTGTCAGCCTTGTAAATCCAAGTTGAACTGACTGTACATACTGTATCCCGACCAAGGAAAATAAAATTCTCACTTTGTGCAGAAATCTACACCTGGCTTTTCTGCCTCCATCCATAATAACATCCATTATATAGACTCAATGTCATCTAAAATTAGCATTTATTTGCAACATAGTATAGCAAACTATTCAAAAACAAATTCATTTTAGCAAAAAAAAAAAAAAAAACTGTCTCCGTTTTAAATGTCTGGGGTTGCCAGAAATTTGTGATGTTAAAATGGGGTCATGAGACAAAAAGGTTGGGAACCACTGTTATGAAGGGAGAAATTTCAAATGTCTATAAAAACATCAATTTTGTTCTAATTTACTTCAAATTTGCCACATATATAGATGACATCAGCTGGATTGATGCCAAAATAAGATACAATACATGTGAGGGGCGGGGCTTGTTATGCCTGGAACCACTTATTAAATATTACTGACAAAATGCAGCAAAATTTAGTACAAAATGCATTCAATAGTTATATTTCAAAATGCAGTGTGTTATTACAAAATGTGGTGAAAAATCATTACATAATACATAATATGGTGCAATAAAGAGATAAGTCAAAGATGCAACATGGCAATGTGTGCAAGAACCTAAAATACTGTTGCTGATCATATTTTGTAGATTTAAACTGTATGAATTTCATGCTCGTGTGTGTCTTTGTGTGTGTGTTGTGTACAACTGCATATAAATGTAAAACCAATGGAAAACAGGATTTATAGGCTGTACAGTGTCTCCATCCTTCCACTATAATAACATTTACATTTAGCTCCAAACTCAACTTGCATTATTTTTGACAGCTCCTGGCCTTCAGACATGTTTTTTTATTTTCCTCACACGTGAAAGGGAAAACAGTGTATCCTTAATCCTTGTTTTGTGTTGACCCTTTTTAAAGGAAATGTACAGTGTGACACATGTTCCTATACAAGAACCAGCTTATCTTTACTGTCTGATGTACCGTGACTCGCATGCACTCGGAAGCAGCAAACCCGATAAACCAGATGGAGGAGCTTTTAAAAAAAAAAAAAAAAAAAAAAAAGGACGGGGGAATTGGTTTCACACCTCAAGTGAAATAAATAATAAATAAATAAAAAATACGCCCAGGCATCACTGAAAGCCACTGTGGTGATGAAATGGTTTTGTGACAGCCAAAAGCTCTGTATACTTCTCAAAATAGATGGTGCACAGATAAAAGGCATCTGAAGGAAGATGTTAGGATGTATGGATGGCTGCACCGCTCAGTCGCCTCCAGCTGCCAGGGGGTCATTATTTCCATGTGCGCTGTGTTTTACGGTTGCAGCATAACACACATGTTAAAAACATCACGCAGCTCCAGTCCACAACTACATATGTACAACTCCTTGGAAAAAGCAGTGAGTTAAGCCAGTCTTTGTCAAATGGGGGTACGTGTAACCTCCAGGGGTACTTGGAAGAAGCTCAGAGGTACTTGGAAAAAAATAATAAAATAAAATAAAATTAAATTAAATTAAATTAAATTAATTAAAAAATAAAATACAATAAAATAAAAATAAATAAATAAATATTAAATAAGTCATCATGTACTGAATACAAAATCAAGAATGAAGATTAATGCTGAAATATAAAACACAATAAATACATGCATATAATAAAACTGACACTCCTGACCTTATTTCATTTCAGTATTTTATATTTTAATTATCATTGTCTGTCATCTTGTTTCAGCTTTGGTAACATTTTAAGAACATTTTTAATTTATATTCAACATGGGTTTATTTGAGTAATTCAGTAATTATTTTTTGTCAATGAAAGGTTCATTATTCATGAATGACCTTTTCATTTATTTTTCTTATCAGTAAAAGACGGCACTTTTCAGTTTATATTTTGCACCTGAAATGTACTTATAAAGATTTGTTATTTTTAATATTTAAAGTTAAATATATGTTGTTGTTGTTTTGTTTGTTGTTTTTTTGTTTTTAGTTTGAATATTAAAACAGTCACCTTTGGCACAGGAACAAATTTTGCCTAATTTTTTCAATCAAATATGCTGAAGCATTGGCTGTTTTGGTCTTCATGGGTTAATGGGGAAACTGTATTAGATTAGACTGGATTAGATTAGACTGGATTGGATTAGATTAGATTGGATTACACTGGATTACATCAAATTAGATTGGATTGGATTAGACTGGATTATATATATTATATATTATATATATATATATTATATTATATTATATATATTATATTAGATTAGATAGATTAGATTAGATTAGATTAGATTAGATTAGTTTAGACTTATGAGGAAATTCAATGGTCAAGGCAGAAACAGAATAAAGTGCAAGAATAAATGTGCATACATAAAGATTGTCCAAAAGACAAGCAATAGGCCTAGAAAAACAATAAGGATCATACCAATAATTAATAAACTCTACTGACTATATATATATATATATATATATATATATATATATATATATATATATATATATATATATATATATATATTTATATGTACAGGGTGGGGGAGCAAAATTACAATATTTTGAGGCAGGGATTGAAAGACAGTGTATGACCAATTAGTTTATTGAAAGTCATGAGAATTTATTTGCCACAAGAAAATTGACATAATAGAAATGTTTTTATTCTATGTGTCCTCCTTCTTTCTAACTGCCTTCACACGCTTCCTGAAACTTGCGCAAGTGTTCCTCAAATATTCAGGTGACAACTTCTCCCATTCTTCTTTAATAGTATCTTCCAGACTTTCTCCTAATAGTTCTGCTCATAGTCATTCTTCTTTCCATTATAAACAGTCTTTATGGACACTCCAACTATTTTTGAAATCTCCTTTGGTGGACGAGTGCATTCAGCCAATCACACACTCTTTAACGTTTGCTTTCCTGATTACTCATATGGGCAAAAGTTTCTGAAAAGGTATGGATAATAGTGTTAGGTATGATTATGACATCAATATATGTTTGGTTTCAAAACAATTGACGTAGTGCCTGCTGAGAAAAAACAACTAAATGTTCATTGTAATTTTGCTTCCCCACCCTGTATGTATATATATTATATATATATATATATATATATATATATATATATATTATATATATATATATATATATATATCAGTGGCGGCTGCTCGTCTTTCATACAGTGGAAGCTCATTGTCGGTTTACATTAAAAAAAATAAAAATAAAAAAATAAAAATCATCAAGCTATTTAAACATAAATTCGGCCCTCCGTTCCTTTTTAAAAGAATGCTCAGTGACCTTATCGTACCAAGTAGGCGTCTTTTCCAGGGACTGGACCAGTGTCCTCTGAATGTCCATCAGAGCTGGGCTGCTCAGATGGCCTTGGCCCATTGTGTTGTGGGTGTCAGACTTCAGCCTTTATAAACTACAGATGCTCCTTTCACTCCGATCTAGCCGACAGTATGACTGATTTAACTATCTACAAAACGATATTAAACTCGAACAAGAAATGATTAAATTATGGAACTGAAACAAGAAAACGCTGAAATTATGTTAAATTGAAACAAGGAAGTCCAATGAGTGGGTTTTATTTACAGTGCAAGAAATGAACAAGTAATTTCGTAGTGGTTTCTCTCTCTCTCTTTCACAGCAGAATGTGCGACGGTATTAAACTGAACTGTGTCAGTGAAGGAGGTGATCTGAAAACAGCTGTCAATCAAACGGGATTCAGCCTTTCGACTGATCCTCCAATCAGCACGTGGGATTCTGGCGTCCAGCCAGGCCGAGCCGCCCACAGCTCCATTCACCCCAGAGACGCCCGGCGTCCGGGGCGGGACAACATCGTGGCATTTATCCAATTACCGTCCAGTTTTGACGCAATGAAAAAAATTGTTCTACTCAGTCCCATTGAAGCCCAGAGACGCCCGCAGTCTACGGACAAATGCACTGAGCAGAGATGGAGGAGAAAACAGAGACACGGGAATGGAGGAGAAGTGAACAACATCGTGTCCGTTGATTTGTGATAAAGCTGATTCTGAACAAACTCATCTTGGAGATGAACGTGTTCTAACACATTTGTAGTCAATGAAATGTCAACACAACCGTACATATTTAACCATTTAATTTTCATAATTTTAGGCCGGGCTTCCCTTGCAGTCTATGAGAAATCGCCACTGATATATATATATATATATATATATATATATATTATAATATATTATATATATATATATATATATATATATATATATTACATATATATATAATATATATATATATATATATATATATATATATATAAAAATAACATATTTACAATAGAGTTCATGTATGTGTTTTTCTTTAGTCTTGTGTCTAATCCTTCATGTCTCAGGTGCTCATTTACTGTATGTCTGTATATGTTTCCTAAACTTTGTTGCACTTTAGTTTGATTAAGGATCGTTCAGATAAATGTAACTGTCACATTACTAATAAATATTCTCCCAACAGCTCTGATAAATAAACAACAAACCAACTTCGCTAACCTTAACCTTAAAGTCCCACTCACTTGTATTAATACATCAGTGTTACGACCTGGCCTTTGTCTGTATCCAGCAAGTGATCTGAGCGTGTTCCAGACCTCATAAATTCTGGCCTTCATGTCGGTCTGAAGGGTCACGATTCTAAGTGTCTGCAAATAAATATGTTTAAGAATAAGACTGTTATGAAACTAAACACAGACACAGGTCGAGGTGAACACATGCAAAATGAATGAGCTCTGGGACCAGTATAGATGGCAAAGGCTCCACTTCTGAGGTTTGTAGAAGATAGAAAACAGCAAATGAGAGAGATCATTTGAAAGGAAGATGTCTCGACATGACAAGAAGGTGAAGATAAATATGAAGTGACTTTTATTTTCATCTGCAGTTTAAAAACATCAGCTCAATTCATCATTTAGTTCTATCAGGATTTGCATATCTTAATGAAAATACTGCTCATATTGACAGAAATATGGAATAGGAATGTGAACATCAGAGAAATGAAATGCACTTCACTTTGTTATGTGTTTTACAGCAAAGCAAGTTGAAGTGACATGTTTTTTGGCCATAACTAACTTAAAGGGGAACTATGCAAGATTTTTACCTTAATTAAACAGCTTCGAAGTGATTGTGATGGTTAAATGGCTTGTTAGGGGGAGAATGGAATGGAATGTTTTTGGACAAAAAAAAAAAGTGTATATAGGCTATTGACATGTTGGACACCGAATTGTTCATACACTATATTGCCAAAGTATTGGCTCACCCATCCAAATAATTAGAATCAGGTGTTCCAATCACTTCCATGGCCACAGGTGTAGAAAATCCAGCACCTAGGCATGCAGACTGCTTTTACAAACATTTGTGACAGAATGGGTCGCTCTCAGGAGCTCAGTGAATTCCAGCATGGACCTGTGCTAGGATGCCACCTGTGCAACAAATCCAGTGGTGAAATTTCCTGGCTCCTAAATATTCCACAGTCAACTGTCAGCTGTATTATAAGAAAGTGGAAGTGTTTGGGAACGACAGCAACTCAGCCACGCAGTGGTAGGCCACGTAAACTGAGCGGGGTCAGCGGATGCTGAGGTGCATAGTGCGACGAGGTCGCCAACTTTCTGCTGAGTCAATCGCTACAGACCTTCAAACTTAATGTGGCCTTCAGATTAGCTCCAGAACAGTGCGCAGAGAACTTCATGGAATGGGTTTCCGTGGCCGAGCAGCTGCATCCAAGCCATACATCACCAAGTGCAATGCAAAGCGCCGGATGCAGTGGTGTAAAGCACGCCGCCATTGGACTCTAGAGCAGTGGAGGTGCGTTCTCTGGGGTGACCAATCGCGCTTCTCCATCTGGCAATCTGATGGACGGGTCTGGGTTTGGAGGTCACCAGGAGAACGATACTTGTGGGACCGCATTGTGCCAAGTGTAAAGTTTGGTGGAGGGGGGATTATGGTGTGGGGTTGTTTTTCAGGAGCTGGGCTTGGCCCCTTAGTTCCAGTGAAAGGAACTGGGAATGCTTCAGCAGACCAAGACATTTGGGACAATTCCATGCTCCCAACTTTGTGGGAACAGTTTGGAGCTGGCCCCTTCCTCTTCCAACATGACTGTGCACCAGTGCACAAAGCAAGGTCCATAAAGACATGGATGACAGAGTCTGGTGTGGATGAACTGGACTGGCCTGCACAGAGTCCTGACCTCAACCCCATAGAACACCTTTGGGATGAATTAGAGCGCAGACTGAGAGACAGGCATTCTGTCCAACATCAGTGTGTGACCTCACAAATGACCTTCTGGAAGAATGGTCAAATATTCCCATGAACATACTCCTAAACCTTGTGGACAGCCTTCCCAGAAGAGTTGAAGCTGTTAGAGCTGCAAAGGGTGGACCGACGTCAGATTGAACCCATAGACTAGGAATGGGACGGCACTGAAATTCATATGTGAGTCAAGGCAGGTGAGTGAGTACTTTTGGCATATTGTATATGTGCAGAAAAGTCTAGAGTGGGTGAAGCAAAAAGGGCGATGAATTAATGACATGAAAAGTTCACAATACCTGCCCACACATAAACAGATCAGGCCATACTTATTTAATAAAAGGTCTGGGACGGAGCTCTGATACAGCCTGTAACTGCTGTACTGTCTCTTTTTCAGTATTCACTATTCTTTCAGATAATCCTCACTGTCTCGCTTAGTGATTCCAAACATTCTCTTTCATTCCTTGACTTTACCATTTACTTTCTAACACACAACAGTTTATTCAATACAGTTTCAAAAGCTGTTATTGTTGTGTCATTACATCCATTTCGCACAACTTTGCAAGGTTGTCCAGAAAATAAGTCATTTTATGCTGTGTTCTGTCAACATACTCACAATATAAACACAAAAAAAGGAAAATACACCGATCAGCCATATATTCTGACACTGACAGGCAAAGTGGTGTTAATTTTGATTATCTCATTACAATGGGACCTGTCAGTGGGTGGATGTAAAAGGCAGAAAGTGAACATTTAGACTTTGAAGTTGACGTGTTAGAAACAGTAAAATGGGCAAGAGTACGGATCTGAGCAACTTTGACAAGGAAGACATTGTAATGGTTAGAGCATCTTCAGATCTAATTGTTTATTCCCAAAGTACAGTGTTTAGTTCCTACTAGTGCAGTCAAACGATTAACATTTTTTTTATCAGATTAATCACAGGGTTACTGTGGAATAATTTTGATTAATTATGCGTTTCATTTTGCATGAGTAAACAGACTCAAGAAGAAGAGAATATATATGCACTTAACGTGTTTAAACCCTTAGGGGTCTGAGCCTATTTTGGCTGTTTTTGATTTTGCCTTTATATACTGTATAAAGAAATGTTTCCTAAACCCATGTTTGTTTGTTTGTTTGTTTTTTCAGCACAACTTCATCTATCTCATCTGCCTATCTTTTCTTCCACTTTAACCTACTATATCAACACAAAAGGACAAAAAACAACCAAAAATATAAAATCCAATTTGAAAAATGTATAATTTATTGCATAAATAACACAAAGATGCTTAATGAACCTTTTCAACGACTTTAACCCATAAAGACCCAAACATCCACTGTTGACTAAAAGCGTCTATTGATCTAAACCACTGATCATATCAATACATGTGAATAATCGCTGTTGTCATCTTCATGGTCATCAGATTTGACCCATTTGGACATTCAGAGGCTCTGTAGTTACCGTGGAAACACCGTCATCTAACATCGTCATCTTCTACAACATTGATTCACCGGTAAAATCCATGGAGTTGGATCAATGACAATGGATGGACACACTGGGTTTATGTTCACTAAATGAGAATTTTACTGAAAAAGTCACTATTTCTTCGTTTTTCTGTTTTGATATAATAACCTTTAACTTTACTCTGCGCTTTTATGAACATCTACATGATTTCCACCAGAAAAAAATGCAAAATACAGAGGATAATATTATAATAAATGGTGATAAATCACTTAGGAAAGGTTAAATATACAGAAAAATTCATTTGGTAAATGCCACGAAAGTCACACTGGGTCCTTATGGGTTAAAAGTGAATATTGGTTCCAAATATTAGGTGTATAAAATTAAAATTGTAATAAATTAAAATACTCAAATATTTGACACCGGTTTTCTCACCCTAGTCATCCCAGGTTCCCTATCCGGTTCAGGTGGGGGTCGTTCTCACCCCTACCTGTAATGCTAATGCAGTCTGTGGATGAGAATCTGCAGAGTCAGACAGTTTTTTCCATTTTGAAAAAGGACAAAAAGTTACGAAGATATGGTCAGAAATATAACACCACCACCACCTCATTTTGATATTTTATTCACGTTTGTTTGCTCCAGTTTCAAAACATCATATCTCCAGTTGTATTTGCTTTATTAACATCAAATAAAAAGTGGGAGAGTGTTTCAAGTCCAGGTTAGGACTCACTTTCGAATGCAATTGTCCCCAGTGGTCTACGTGACCAACTTCCGACGCTATGACGTGTTGAAAATGTCATGTGATTCAGTGACAGGGCCGTGACCGTGGACCCCAAAGGGTTAAAGGCCTTCAACAGTTTCAACAAAACAACTTGAAACAACTGTTCCGTCTTGGTGTTTTTTTGTCCTTGCATTTCCATCCAGAGGGCCACCGTGCTGTTTAGTGTCTTCCATATTTATGGGTTGGTTCTGCTGCCTGTCACTACCAGATCAACTGTCCATTTGTTCATGCACGACGCTAACTCTACTTAGACAAACCACCCCGAATACATTGGCAGAGACGTTCAGTCATTCTGCTGCAGATGGGTTAATTGCGTTAAATTTTTTAATCAGAATCATGATGGATTAATCTGCGTTAACACATTAAGTTAACACATTATGTTTTGTTTTGTGAAAGAGACAGAGGCTATGATTTACGGGGAAAATTTAATTTAAAGATTCAAAAGTACACACTACGTTAACCCTTTCATGTACGAATTATGAGAACCTTAATCAAATTTTTTTCCTGAGTGTTTTTATTCCTCTTTAGGCATGAAAAAAACAATGCGATTGAAAAATTTCTTCTGAAAATTAAAAAAAAAAAAATAAATAAATAAATAAATAAAAAATAATTTAAAAATTTTTAAAAAATACATAAAAAAAAAAAAAAAAAAAATCTTATGAACCTATTTTTCATGAAGTTGCAAAAATGTCCACTCAGCTGGACACCACATGTTTAATTTTTGACGCGCAGAAACATGTATTTAGTGATAAATTGTGTGAAAACTATGGGGAGGGCTTGTGATTCTGGGGGTTTATGCTCAGAGATCTACATAATGTTACCAATTCATGTCAGAAAAGATATGTAGTGTCTTAAAACTTTAATAAAGATATGTGCAAAAACAAAAAAAAAAAACAAAAAGAACAACAAAACCCATGAATATACAAGAGAACAGCTGTAGAGTAGCTGTCCACTGTAGTGACCAGTATACATGAAAGGGTTAAAAAGTTTCTGTATCACCATCTGTGGAGTAAAATTATGGAACAAACTGTGTGTGGAGATAAAACAAATATCTAACATAATTCAGTTTTTAAAAAAAAGATAAAGAATTGATTCTTGAGAGGTACAATATTTAATAATGACAATGAGGCCTGTTTGTTTATGGATAATGTTGTATTGATAAATATCAATGGCCAGAATACAAAACCTCTTATCTGGAAAATCACTTTTTCAGGAAATTAAAAAAGTTTAGTTTTATTATAGTATGGTCTTTGTTAAGGATATCCAAGCATATGTTATTGTTCTCAGACTCTTTTTCTATATTGTGTGTTAAAAATACATACTAGGTATTTATGCCTCCCAAAGTGCAGTCCATTTAATGTGAAAACTCAAAATCCAAACATTTGCAGATAGGAGGTTTGTTTTTTGCCCGTCGATATGCTGTAATTATTGAAGAAAATGGTTGAATTGATGAGTCTGTTTGTATGACTGTACTGCCATGAACATTTTGTTGTGAAATTCAATTACCGCATAAAGTATTTGTTGTGGTTCGATGCTAAAATTAAGAAATTGTATTGTTTGATATTGTATTAAGTTATGAAAGGTGTAAGAACACTGAGGGGTAAGATTAAATAAGTTTATACTTCTTCCTACTCCTTTTCGACCATGCAAAATTCAGACTTGTATGTGCTTGAAGATAGATTCTGTTCATTTAAATATTATTTGTTTTTGTCTTAATTTGCTTTGTTTTGTTTAATTTTGTTTATTTGCATGTTCGAAATAAATAATTAATTAATTTCGACAGCCCTAGTTCCGACCAAAACTCTAAAGAACAACAGCCGGATCTCAACCAGTCGAGCATCTATGGGATTAGGACATTATTCCCACCTGGCTTATATTGTGCAGGTTCCTCTTTTTCCACAAAACCAGCTCTGTGGTATCTGGACCAAGACATTAGCAGCAGATCCCTGAAGTCCTGGAAGTACAGTGGGCCTCCATGGATTATGTGTTCATCACCTAGTAGTAGAAGTAGTAATTTATTCATCCATTAATAAAACATGATTATATACATATAGTTCGGATCTCCATACCAAACATGGCGAAAAGGCATAGACTGAAGCAATAGTTTATTTATGCCTCCCCTATTTACAAGAAGGAAAGTTGCAGAAACAATACAAGATAACAAGATGGCACAGTTTTATACAGTAATATAAATAAAACAAAAAATGTAATCTTAGCAAACTCTTAGATTCATATTGATAATTACCTTATTTTATCCTAAAATGTTATATTTATTGAATATGTGAGTTTTAAACATCCTTGTAACCCTTTGATGCATGAATTATGAGAACCTTGTCAAGATTTTTTCACCAGTGTTTTTATTCGTCTTTAAGCATGAAAAACTATGTGATTTAATGACGCTATTTTTAATTCAGTTACAAAAATCTCCACTCAGCTGGACCCCACGCGTTTAATTTTTGAAGCAAAGAAACATGAAAGTGTAAGTGATATACAGTGTGAAAACTACGGAATTTATTTTTTTTTTAATGCAGCTAATCTGATGTTTCTTACAATTAGCGTACTATAATGCTAGTTACTACTCACTTCATGGAGATAATTTGCAAAAAAAAAAACTTTTTGTTCAAGAAAACTGTCAATTACAGTCTAATAATAACAAGCAATTGATTTACACTCAAACATGTTTGTGCAGATCTGGTTTATCTTAGTTACGAAGTCAAAGTTACTGTATTTGTATGACTTGTAGTGTATGAGATGATGCATAAGTGTCCACTGTGTTGGCTGATATGGAACTAAAACAACAAAACCCATGAATGTAAGAGAACAGCTGGAGAATAGATGTCCACTGTAGTGAACGCTATGCATGAAGGGTTAAATGTGGTGACTGATGTGCATGTTTTTAATTCTTTGTCACGGTTATTTCATAATTTTACGCAAGTAACAGATATGCATTTGCCTTTTGTTTTGGTCCTTGCCTTTTGCTGTGTTTCCACTACGTGGAACCAGCTCGGCTCGGCTCAACTCGGTATTCCTGGAGACCGTTTCCATGACAGGATACCACTGACTTTACAGTACCTGGACGTCATAGCGATGCGGTGCGTTATTTCCATGTCATCTGTTCGGAGAGTTGCTGAAAACTCACTCGTTGAATGTTGTCTCGGCTGAATTTTTACGTCGGCCACCAAAGACTGAATCTCCTCGACCGACCATGGTGGTGGTTTTGGGCTGGTGATTGGATTATGTACCACTATATTTACTGTCCACTTCCGCATCTGCTTTTTGTAAAACAGCGGGTCACAGAGAAAACTGTCTGACCAATCAGTGGTCTGCAGTGTTATACGTCACAGTTTAGTATCGCTTGGAACCTCAGCGGAGGTGATACCAAAAAACTAGTACTAGGTACCAGATTCCAGGTCCTTTTTCATAATGGAAACGCAAAAAGGCTGAGCCGAGTCAAGCCGGTACCACGCAGTGAAAATGCGGCATTTAATTTCTTGAACATACTGGTCCCACTAAGGTAGGACTGGGACTTTCTGACTGAGAACAGCTCCTGTATGCAGGGTGGAAGAGGTTGTTGTGTGCCTTGTAGATGAATTAAGCCCTGGAGGTTAACCAGATCTTCTAATTTCAGCTCCCACAGACGATCAATAGTCCTGAGATTGGGATGTTCTTCCTTAGTCCATTTTTGGTCAGTTCTAACCACTGCAGAACAGGAACACCCAACAGACCTGCAACTGTGGAGATACTCTGACCCAGTCATCACTGTTACAATATAGACCTGGTTTAAGTCACTCAGTTCTTTATGTTGCTTATTTTACTGCCTTTTTTTTTCAGTTCAGTTCAGTTTCTATGCTCCATATATCTGGAACAAACTACCAGAAAATATCAGGTCTGCTGAGAGTCGGAGTTCTTTTAAGTCAAGGTTACAGACTTACATGTTCCTTTGACTACAAGGCTTTTGACTTTTTAAATTTATAGTCTCTTTCGAAACTCTGCACTGCAACTCTTACTTTAATATGTGTGTGTGTTTATATTTTTGGGTTTTATGTGCTGTTTTCTTACTTGCTGTTTTTAATCACCTTTTACGTGTTTCTTTTATAATGTTTTAAATGTGTTTCTTTTTCCCTGTTGTTGTATTTCAGTGTCCTGGGTATAGCACCTTGAATTGCCTTGTTGCTGATATGTGCTATACAGATAAACTTGCCTTGCCTTGCCTTACTGCTTCCAATACATCAGGTTCGACTAAATGTTGACTCGCTTTCTAATGTATCCAACCCACTGAAAGATAACATTAGAATGACCTAATTAATATTATTACCACTTCTCCTGTCAGTGGTCAGAATCTTATTACTGATCGTTGTGTATAATGATGTCAAACAACAGACCTCTGGAAGTCCAACTCAGCAGATGTTGCCTCAAGTCTTCCATTAGCCCTAAAACTCTATTGCAGGAATAATAATTCACTAAAGGATCACTGGTACATGCATCAGAGGGTCCACAAAAAAATCTACTGCCTTTGTATTCACACATTTTTGCAGCCAGCATCTAGTGTGGGCAGTTACGCAACTGAAGATACTTTTGGCCAGATCCCCAAAACAGATTGCGCTGTTTTTGCGGACGTGAAACTGGTACAAACAAGACAAAAATAGAAATATGTGGTACAATGTGAAATAAGACTTCACACAAATACTTGTCTTTCCTACGTGTAATACGGCTTTTGCGAGGGTGAATCAGACAACAGAGAATTCTGCGACTGACAGACACAGAGGAAGTTGCAGAACATATTTATTTTCTTGCAGCACAGTTAATCGCAGTTGTGTGGGTTATGCTCCTACTTTGTGGTTAAATAACTGATTGAAACAAGAGCTGGTTACAAAATTCCTAAAGCCCGTACCACTCTTGGTCGATCCTCCTTCCAGTTTTCTACCATTTATGAATGGAATTTTTTCAACGATCCTTAAAACTCACCTCATTCATACCGCTCTCATCGTTTAAAATGTCAGTGAGAGATACACCTTCAGGACCACAGCACCTGTTTTTAGCCTATTTGTTTTATGGGTGCTTCAATGAAACTGGGTTTATTTTGGTACCTGGCACTTTGTCAGCTTTTTAGACCCAATAATAAAAGACAAATTTAAATATATTTCCCCCAAGGATGTACCGAATGACCTCAGATAAATGCAAAAAAAAAATTATACTCTTGCTCTGAGCCATCCCAAAATTAATGCATTTCTAATAAAATGTTGAGGACCAAATTTGGGACAGGAAAAGCTACCTAGGTTTCAGTGCATTTTATCTTGAAAACATTGCTTGAAATTGTCTTATATACCACTATAAATAAAGACACTGTGTGAAATTTGACGATCCTAGTGGTTTTTCTAATCCAGACATGCAGGTTTTTCATGAATCTCAGTCTCATTCCAGGTTTCATGTGTAACAAAACGTGTCCACTGGTGTTACATGCGGAACCTGCCCATTTAAACACATACATTTCGCGAGTGATCTTGCAACAGTGGTCATTTTTGTGAAATACTCTGCCTTGCATAATTAGTTTGATTCCCAAAATGTACCTGTGAGAGAATAAGAAGATATTCAAAAATTATTAGTGTGGAATTTTCATGTCCTTTTTACCATGTTACTTGCAGATTTTTCTGTAAAAGTAATCTAAAAAATTTGTTTTATCTGAACGGATGGTATTTATGTAGGTATTCATGTAGATGAAAACATTTCTGAAAACAATCTAATGTGTACAGTGTTATTCTTTAAAATGGACTTGGGAAAATATAGTTTCTATAAACAGAGATGGGTAATCCCTTCTCCACAGAGTAAAAGTCCGCCATGTTTGGGTTCTACCTGTTCACTTAACACAGGTGATTCCACTACTTATCCCATCCACCTGGATGAGGAGTTGTGTTTATCGAAATGAGCTGGTTTAGTGAGTGGTTGGAACAAATACATGGCAGGACTTTTACTCCGTGGAGCTGGGATATACCCATCTCTGCCTATAACAGGGGTGGCCAACCCTGGTCCTGGAGAGCCACTATCCTGCATGTTTTAGATCAGGGGTGTCCAAACTTTTTTCCACTGAGGGCCACATACAGAAAAATATAGGAAGGGCTGGGCCACTTACAAGAGGTGAGGTATGTAGCCTCGCCTTTAATGTATTAACATTAGAAAAATCAATCAAAAGTTGGTCAAATATGCTATATTGTTGAATATAATTACAGAAAAAATGCCTTCATCACAGCTTCCCATAAATGGATCTTTTGATTATACAGAAAAGGGATGGCAGCTCATTCTCAGAACAGCAGCTTCAGATTTCTTCTTAGTCAGGATGGTGACACCCCCCCCCCCCAGTACAGAGAAAGAACAATAAAGGGGAAAATGGGACAGGTACATTTCAAGCTTGTTATGTAAGTTATTAGGCTTATTAACACACCTATTAACATTCGTTAGAAACTGTTTTCAACATTAAAAGACTGAATTGGACTTAATAACAGGAGTGCATATATTTAGTAAATTATTCTGGTAAGTATCAGCTGCACTGGGTATTTAAATCGGACCATCCTGCTGATCCGACGCCACTCGTGCCAAAAATCTCAACAAATGTCAGTTGATCAAGCAGCCATCGACTCTGCATCAGTTGAGATCAGCGTGATTTTGCACAGTGTGTGCACGAGAAAAACGCATATAAGAAAGTGGTGAGCAAAAGTGGAGGAGTGACAGAACTGATGCGCATTATTGATATTTGTCGCATGTGTACCTGCATACTAGTTATGTGCATGTATGCTTACTAACACACGGATACTGTGGAATATATTTTTAACTCACCTAAAGTGGGGATGGCATTGCACTCAGTGGGAGCAGTGATGCTGCGCTTTGGACCCAAGGGTGGCTGATAGGTCAGGAGTAAACTTGGTGGTTGAGATGCGAAGGATATCCTGGAGATGGCGGTCAGTTTGGTTCTCATTCTACTTTTGTTCAGCATAAACAGAAAATGTTTGCTCAATATGTATGTTGAGCCGAGCAGACTGTTCATTCTTTTTGCGTGGTGTCTCATCAGAGGAAACTTTTCCTTTTCCAAGCTCCGGTAGAACTCAGGCAGGGAAAGCTGCTGATGTTGATTCTTTGGAGCATCATCACACTGGATTTCGATGAGTTCTAACTGCAGATTCTCTTCCACTTCTTCAGCATCCACCAAGAAAGGACTCGTGAATAGCTTGATTCTTTCTCAATGACTGAAAAATCCTGGAAGCGCTGTCTGAATTCTGTTTCGAGACATGTGATCACAGACAAATATTTCCCTTTTTTAGCAGAAAGGTTGGCCTGTGGAAAAGCAGTTCTGATCTCGGACAGCGTGGGGAAGTGCATAATATTGAAGTTGCGTAGTTGTGTCTTAAAGAGACAGAGCTTCACACAAAATGCTTTAATTTGCACATAAAATTGTGGTACAAGCTGGTCTTTCCCTTGTGGGCTCTTGTTCAGGGTGGTTAAATGATCAGTGGACAAAAGTTCAAGTGCGGGCCATATTCTATTTATAAAATTCTTGCAGGCCAATTAAAAATGGACTGTGGGCCGCAGTTTGGACACCCCTGTTTTAGATGTATCCCTCTTCCAACACACCTGATTCAAATGAAAACCCAATCATCAACTTTTGCAGAAGCCTGATAATGACTGTCAGGTGCTATGGAAGAGGGAAACATCTAAAACATGCAGGATAGTGGTTCTCCAGGACCAGGGTTGGCCACGCCTGGCATATAAACACCTAGCTACGTGAATACATGGCCTTAATTTCAAGCTGCTGTCAGATACCAAATAGGTACATACAGGGGGGGAAGCAAAATTTACAATATTTTGAGGCAGGGATTGAAAGACAGTGTATGACCAATTAGTTTATTGAAAGTCATGAGAATTTATTTGCCACAAGAAAATGTACATAATAGAAAATGTTTTTATTCTATGTGTCTTCCTTCTTTCTCAATAACTGCCTTCACACGCTTCCTGAAACTTGCGCAAGTGTTCCTCAAATATTCGGGTGACAAATTGCTCCACATTCTTTTATAGTACTCTTCCAGACTTCTGTAATAGTTTTGCTCATAGTCATTCTCTTCTTTACATTATAAACAGTCTTTATGGACACTCCAACTATTTTTGAAATCTCTTTGGTGTGACGAGTGCATTCAGCAAATCACACACTCTTTGAGTTTGCTTTCCTGATAACTCATATGGGCAAAAGTTTCTGAAAAGGTATGGATCATAGTGTTAGGTATGATTATGGACATCATCATATATGTTGGTTTCAAAAACAATTGACGTAGTGACCTGCTGAGAAAAAACAACTAAATGTTCATTGTA